>NC_062562.1:87155877-87458908 GCF_022837055.1 Prionailurus viverrinus | reverse complement strand
CGAAAAATGTCATGTTAATAATGCACAATGTTAGTTGATGAGTTAAGGCTAAAAAATGAATAGTAATTCATAAATTATGATTGTATTTTCATCTTATCAGTTGCAATCATTTGTATGTTTAAATTGTGTCTTCTCAATTTATGATAGCTATTACTGTCTTTTACATGAAATGCTCCTCAATTTCATAAGTGAATTATACACTCTGGTGTTTCTTATACTGAGAACATCTTTATACAATATGTTTACAAAGTGTCTGCCCAAAAGTGGACAAAGATACCTGTATTATATCATGGTGATATCATTGAATTCCAAAAATTATTTTTTAATATCAGGGGATTTATTGTAGATCCTACAAAAATCTCAGAATGTCCTATATCATATCATCTATTATTGAATTCAGAATAATATCCTTTTGTTATTGGTGTCCAGTCCCAATATTCATGTTGTAGATAGCTTCTGGGCACCAGAGCTCACGTCATGTGCACCTTATGACTCACTATAACTGTTGTTCCTTTAAAATGTTACTAACAATTTGCTATTTTTTCAATACAGGTAATGGATTAGGAATTAGAATTGTGGGTGGTAAAGAAATCCCTGGACACAATGGAGAAATTGGAGCCTATATTGCCAAAATTCTTCCTGGAGGAAGTGCAGAACAGACAGGAAAACTTATGGAAGGTAAGAATAAGGATTTCATTGTTGATTAAAATGAACATACTTATATTAAACATATTTTAATTTAATATGCAGATCTTCTCTTTATTTACCACGTAGGTAACCCTCTCTCCTTATGGTTAATTATGAAATTTTGGTGTTGTAATATAAAAGAAAATGTGTTCACAACTATATTCACTTTATTTTCAATTGCATTGTCCTTTTGGCAGTTGGGTTTGCTCTGTGAATATCTTACTTAAGAAACACAAATTAGTCAATATCGCTTACTGACTTGGGCAATATTATTAAAACCACTTTGGTTATTGAGATTATTTTTTTTATAAATACTAAGAAAATTATATTGAAATCATAACTGTAAAAATACCACATGATTCAGTACACCCTAAAGTTGGGTCAGCAAACTGTGAACATCCCCCAGGCCAACTCTATCTGCTGTTTGTTTCTATAAAACAGTGTTGGAACACAACCAGGATCATGAGTTTACATGTTGGATATGGGCATTTTCCCACTACAAACAGTACTGCATTCATGACAAGATGAAATGGTCTACAAAAACTAAAATTTATACTCTATGGCTCTTAACAGAAAAAAATTTACCAACTCCTGTGCTAGGTTACTGTCTACTTTTGGGTACTATACACCTTATCACATCAAAAACATTTAAAAAAAAGAACTTTATAGATGTATCTAAAGATCCATAAAACATGTATTTTATCAGTTTCTTTCACATGTCATAAAATGTTTGGTTCTCAAAACACAAAGTGATTATTTTCACTTGTTTTTTCGTTGATTGGGTTGTTTCCAAACTCTAACATATGGTTTATAAGCTTTCAGTTATATTGTTTATAATGGATATTTTTTTTATCATAAAACAGCCTCAGCCTATCATTTTATTTCATTCTAAATAAAATACTTATTTGAAAAGTGTTTTTTTCTTATTTCATAGTTTTATAAAATGTTGTTTGTTATTTAAAATTCTCATTATGCTAAAATGATTCACTATTATTTTCTTCAATGTATTGGAACCTCCCAAAAATGTCCATGGATATTTTGGTAGACTATTAGAATAAACACAAACTTGAGGTATTATTTACTCATCACAGTATTCTTACTGGAGCCAGTTGGTACCAAATCTCTAAGATACGCTCTTCCTAACTTCACATTTAGTGATATCACATTGATGGCTTGAACTGGTCTTGGTGGGAGGATTTACAAAGTGGAAACAGATCAATGTGATAAATTGGGCCTGTTTGTTTTGTTTATCTGCTTGTTGGTTTTCAGAATGCCAGATTACCAGGTCATCACCTAATATGTCACTGAAAGCATATTTTTAAAAATATTCCAATGTGCTGCATAAAACAGAGAAAGGTAGGAGAATTAGCCAAAAAGCTAAAAGAAAGTAAAAACTGTGTCAATCAAGATATAATAATTATGAGCAAACTACTGAGTCTGTACAAAGTTTCTATGACTATAATCTTATCATGCCTGATGCTACTCTTTGATGTTGCAGTCTACTTAAGCTATAGAAATTGAGACCATTTTTTTAAATTGACACCATTTTTAACGATGGAAGTGATATGCCACTTTTATACAGCACACTCCAGAAGGAAAGGTGTATGCTGTTTTTATTCTAAAATAAAAATTGCAGCAACTGTTTGTTTTATAGTTATGCAAAGATGCCTGAATACAGATAAATTTTCATACTTTTGTCTGTAATTACACCATGGAAATTGACAAATACTACAAATCAGGGTGGTTTGAAAGATGTTTTAAATGAAGTGTTTTGTGATGAAATGATACTTTTTGTACTTGGTAGTCTATGTGGCCATTTTTAAGTTCATACACTTAAATTAAAAAAAAATACGGGGCGCCTGGGTGGCGCAGTCGGTTAAGCGTCCGACTTCAGCCACGTCACGATCTCGCGGTCTGTGAGTTCGAGCCCCGCGTCAAGCTCTGGGCTGATGGCTGGGAGCCTGGAGCCTGTTTCCGATTCTGTGTCTCCCTCTCTCTCTGCCCCTCCCCCGTTCATGCTCTGTCTCTCTCTGTCCCAAAAATAAATAAACGTTGAAAAAAAAAATTAAAAAAAAAAATAGATATAATACAGACTAAGTCAAGAGAGAAAATTGAAGTGAACCTAATGTCCAAATATGTCCTTTCATGTCCAAAGATGAACTGACTAGAAGGTCATCAGTCCAAATGGGAATACACAAGGACAATATTGTTTGACCAATATATTTTCTGGATATATATCTATATGTATTTATATTTACATAATTTTTGTTTTGTCTGTAACTATGTGTTTTATTCATACATGGCATTCTTAGAACCCTCATCTTCAATCTCTAATAGATTATCATACAGTTTCAGAGCAGTATGTTGGTTAAGACACAACTCTGATTTTTATGTCTGATGTGAGATGTAACTACAGTAATACCAAGTGTAGATCACTGAAGTCTTGTGGATTTTTTAATATTTAAAATTTTTTATGACATCATAAAATTTTATTTATTGAAGGCAATAACAACAGTTAATTCTCCCTAGTTTGAAATTCTTTTCTTTTCTAAGGAAAAAAATGTATACGAATAGATAGATAAAATATGTATTTGTATGCATTTAATTGTACTTCTCCATCTGTAGAACGAATTCCAGGTAGACTTAGGAATTGATTTGATGTCTTCCTGGTGTATCTTTCTGCATTTCTGAATACAAAACTATATACCCTGAGCCTTTATGATTTAAAATTGCCTCACGCTTGATTTAAAACATACGTGAATGACAGTTGGTTGACCATAGAATTCTTAGACTGCATTTTTTTCCCACTCCACACAATGGCGCTATTGTTAAAAAAGAGGTTGACCCTACGGTTTTTCCTAAGTTTGGTTATTTGTCTTACGGTAGGCTTTTCAGTCTCATCAGGGTCTTACATACTTATACTCTTGCAGCACTCAGAGGCATGGATTCTGACTGTGTTGACTTTTGGAAGAGCAAGAGTATTTTCAGGTTTCCTCTAGCTTTTTATCGTCAGGATTTGTGCATTTAAAACACACTACCAATCATGTAGGTTTTCTGATGCTGTTCAGAAAGTACTGACTTATGTAACTAACATTAAATGGAGGGGAGAAGGCCTCACTACTGCCTGAGTCCACTGAGCTGGTTATTTGTTAAAAGGAGATTTTTATTCAGAGTTTTTTGAAAAATCTTTCTGAACTAGTTGTCTATCTTGTTACATAATGTAGGAAAGAGTTGTGTTTCAGAATGCTGATACTTGGCAGTAATTACTATCGCCCAATCATTAGGCTATTCTCAAAAAATTCATTTTTCTACACTCATAATATAGGCTTGTGCCATCCTCTGCAGTTAAAAAAAGCAGTTAGAGAACGTTGCATTAGTCAAAATTTCCTGAGCCAATCTTTTAGTTTTAGAAAAATCTGTAGTGATTTTCTGAAAGAACTTGCACGGTCAGATATTTAAGGGATCCTAATCTTCCAAAACCATACAATTTATTTTTCGGCAACATTAGTAAGCATTCTTAAACAGATATTGGACAAAGAATGATCTTTGGCTACCTATTATTCTTCATTTTAATGCTTAAAGTCAGTTTTCCGTTAAAAAAAAAAGACAAAACATCTGGGGAATTAAACTACAAATCTGATTTTCTGAACTGCTATTTGTCGCTATTTGCTTTAGGATTAAAATTTTAAACAATTTTAGATCAACACTGTTGGGGCTCTGTATTGATCATCAATATTGGGACTTTAAGTGGTGTATAATTTTGTCTATCATTTTCTCCTTTGATGTTGTTATTTCTCTTTGGACTAATTTGAGCATCTAAAAACACACTTGAATATATGGAGTTTGTGTATTTAAAACTTGCCACTTCCATTTTAAATGTTTATTTTTAAAGGAACGATTATAAACCTTATTTATAGTACAGTATCAATACTAGGTTCAATATAATCAGCATCTTAACTAGTGGCCTCAAAAAACTAGATGCGTCCTCTGTGATAAATTTTCTTTTCTCTATATTACCTAGTGAAACCTGCTCAGTGTGATTACAGTTTTAGGAAGTTTTGAATTTGTGACATGCTTTAAAAATAAAACTTTCTCTAAAAATAATTCTTTATAGGGGTGCCTGGATGGCTCATTTGGTTAGGCATCCAACCTCAGCTCACTTCATGATCTCACAGTTTGTGAGTTGGAGCCCTGCATCTCTCAGCCCAGAGCCTGCTTCAGATTCTGTGTCTCCCTCTCGCTCTCTGCCCCTCCCCGCCCTTCTCTCTCACGCTCTCAAAAATAAACATTAAAAAAAAAATTAAATGAATAACTCTTTACATATTGTTTTCAGATCAAAGTTCCAAGCATCTCCAAATCTGGGGAGTCTGTAATACAATTATCCATATCTCACGACAAGCAAAGATTTTGTTTTGTTTTGTTTTGTTTTGTTTTGTTCTTTTAATCTGATACAGACCTGGGTCAGTTTCTGTGTCCCATCCATTTGTGCACATATCAGTTGTGCATGGATCTAAAATCATGACCCTTAACACTGAGGGTTTTTTCTTCATATTTGGTGCCCAGTACAGTGTCAAATAAAACAAGATTTCAAATAATATATATAGAAATTAGTGTTAAAGAATTAATTTTTGATTACAGGTGTTATACAGTAATTAAGAAGTTTCTCTTCATAGGATTTTGTGAAGCAAACAATATTATGTAAAGAACCATGTACATTGAAGACAGCATCCATATTTGGTAATATAACTTTTGATTACCTTTTCAGGAAAAAAAAATGACAAAATAAAAACCATTTCCTCTGGGCAACGTCCTTACAACTTTGAGCTTAACTACTCATAAATTAACATAAATTTACTCTAGGTGTTTTTTTGCGGTTTTGTTTGTTTTAGTTTTTCTTTGGTTTGAATTTAAATTAAGATCTCTGGAGTGGGGTATCCTGTGGTTACTGATATAGAAGAAAAACCCTAATCTCTGGAAAATGCAGCACCATTCTTCTGTGCTGTGACACAGTGTGAGGAAAAAATTTTCCTCTGCCAGTTCTACTCTAGCCCCAAATCATCATTTGCTTCATGGTTGAAAGAGGGAGAAGGGCACACAACAAACGAGTTTTAAATTCGAAGTTAAAATATAGCAAGTGTTCTGTTGAACTGTTTGCTGCCTGACACATCTGTGTCTGATTTATTTGCACTTAAATGGTGAGGGTGTTTTGCTCTCAACCTTGTGAATTTGACTAAAACGACTCACTGGTTGACTGTCTCCATTACATAGTAACCACAAGAAGTCAGGGTTTGATGGGTACTGATTCATTAAAAGTGGACCTGAGTTTTCTCAGCCTGAGCCTCCTCCCCCATCAGGAAAATTACCTAACAGAGACACCGCTTTATTCACGTTTTCACCTCCTCCGTCTGTTGAGACACCCAGTTCATCATCCCACACCTTCTCTTTTACCTTCCCTTCTGGGGATGGAGCTGGGGGGAGTTTAGAAGCATTTTATGGCCTGATGTATGCAACTTAACACTTATCTGGCTCTGACTTGTCATTTTGGTTGCAAATATCAGAGTGTACTACAAAACTGTAGAGAATAATATGACAAACAGCCCTGTACCCACCATACTTTTTTACATCACTATTTTGCCACATTTGTTTCATATTTTTCCGGGGAAGGGAGACATATAAATCAATTAAAGCCTCCTGTAGTCACCTCCCTTCTCCCGACTTCACCTAATCTGAGGTTACTCTTTCACTTGCTATTCTCCCCAGTTTTATGTATGTATTCATAAACCAAAGAAGAATTTGTTTGCTTGTTTATGAAATTTTATGTAAATGACATCTTAATGTATTTTTGCAGCCTCTCTGAGTCACATCCAGTTTATACAATTTATCCGAAGTGATACATGTGGCTCTATTTCGTTTATTGTAACTACAGGGCAGAATTCGAGTATTGTACATTTCAATGGCACTTTAAATTTAAACATTCCCTGGTTATTTAAGTTATTTGTGAGGGTTTGTTTTTTTGTTTTTTTTTCAGTATTTCAAACAATGCTATAATTTAATTTGTTAAAGTAGTCTCCTTATGCACATGTACAGGAGTTTCTTGGACAAGTTAAATTTCAGGCTATAATGACTATTGTGTTCAATAATGTAGGAGGAATGCTGTATGGTTTTTTCAACAATAGTAGATTTTTCCAAATCGCTGTCCAAAGTGTTATATTGTTTTTACACTTGTCCGTAGTCAGTTACTACTTTTGTTACTCTACATCTTTGGTCCTCTTCCTCTACATTTTCTTTTTCAAATGTAATGTGGGATGATATCCATTGCTTTTGTTTACCTTCCCTCCAGGAATGTGGAATACGATAATATTTTATTAATTTTGTTGGATCTTGGGTTTTTCTCATCTGTGATTTGCCTGTTCTTTTGTTTATTCTTTAATTGTATTAGTTAGTGTATTTCAAATTGAATTTTAGGGAAACTGTATATATTCTGGATATAATCCTCTGTCAAGTAAGTAGGCTATAGATATCTTCTTCTCCCAGTATGTGGTATGCTTTTTAGTGTGTCCGTTCGTTTTTACAGAGGTTGAAATTTTAATATGGTCAAGTTTATCATTTTGTTTCTCTTAAGTTTTCTAAGTGTTCTGTATTGTTTTGGAAATTGTCGTTGTCCAGAAGTTTTCAGAATATTGCTCTATATTTTCTTCTAAAAATTGTAAAATCTTACTTTTCATATAATGTCCTTACAGAAATAGAATTTAATCTGTCTGTGGTCTGAGTAGAAACTTTAAGTTTTTTCTTCTTCAGCATGGATAATCAGTTGTTACTGATCAGTTGTTATTGATCAGTTGTTACTCCCACTGATCTCTAATGCTCCACTTGTCAGAAATAGATTTTTTTACACATATATGGGTCTTTTATGACCTCTCTGTTCTAGTCTACTGGTCTATTGTCTATCCCAACATAAGTGTCACATTTTGTTTTAATTATGACTTCTTTGTTTTAGTCCTGACACATGGCAGGTGAACATACCATATTGCTACTCTTCAAATACTCTTGGGACAATTCTTGACCTTTGATCTTGCATATATTTTCCAGATTCTGCTTGTCAATTTTCAGGAAAAATCTCTGTTGAAATTTGATAGTGATTGTATTGAAGGAATAGATTGATTTAGAAAAAAAATGTATCTTTTTATATTGAGTCATGTCTCTTTGAGTCGTAAATGCATTCACAATACCGGACCCTTGTTCTGCCTAGAGATTTAATCATTGTACTCTGAATCAATACAATAAAGTAAGTTAGGACAGTAAAAAAAAAAAAAAAAAAAGAAAAAAAATAAACACATAATTGTTAAACATTAAAACTTTTGTATCATTTTACTCAACTTAAAATAGTATTATATACTCAGAAAAGGCAGTGTAAAAAGTATAAATAAAACAAAATTTTGTTTAGGAAATATAATGGGCCAAATGTAATCCTTTATGTGCATATCATTGCTTCTGAGGTTCATTTAATCATTGAACTTCTTAAACTCACTTCTTTTTTTCTTGGTATTCTATATCATAATTGTGAAATAAATTACTGGCATGATACTTTTAAAATTTCAACAATTTCCATAAGAGAACAAGAAATCCATAAGAAGTAAACATCTTTTAGCCAAAGAACCAAACACGGTCATTTGGTTTTAAAGATAACTTGTATCTATATTATTATTATTATTATTATTATTATTGATAATTAAATCAAATTTGTTTGGAAGATTTTTGGAAAGCTGTTTGGAGCCAAGATAAGAATATAATGTTAAGACCCTAATGTAGCTTCATAAAACTCTTAATGAATAGCAGGGTCCTAGAATAGGAGAGTAAAAGTTTAAAACCAATAATATCCGCTGTTTGCTTTTAAATTGAGCAAGGGTTGTATGAAAAGTTAGCTTCTCCCAGGCCATAGCACCTGTAAAGAATGAGTTCAATTTTGTTCATCCGTGTCATTCTGTGAGAAGTATGCCTCTGGCATAAATTCTAATTCATGGAAATTCTTGGTTTCTAGTTGTTTCAATTGTAGGTGACATTGATCCAGCTAGCTAGCTCTTTGTAGAGATGAATTGACAGGGTTTCTGGCAAGAAAATGCTGTTGGATTAATGGTTGACAATCAGTGATTGGAGTGAAGGTGAGGCTAGCTGTTTCTGGAATGGTGGTTTTGTTAGCAGTTGGCCTCTGGAAATCCCTGTTATGAAGAAGTCTATGGTAGAAGATATATTCCAGTAGTATTGTTAGAAGACACACTCCTGTGTAACTTAAGGGAGAATGTTCCTAGGCAAGAAAGTCTTTATTTCTGCTTATGCTTTTTTGGCATATGTTACAGATGGCATGGCAGTGATCAAGGTTGGAGATCAAGAAACACACCACACAGATGAGTCAGCTTCCTTGTTCTTGTTCCAGGGGGATACCAGGTACGGATTGGTCATTAGCATGAGATTTCTCAAAATTCCTTAAGCTGGTGTGCCAGGTACACGTGACACAAGATCACATGTTAATACAAAGATTTTCTAACAAATATTTAGGAATCTATCTTATGGAAAGAAAAATATAAGGTACCTGGGCTGGTAGGTTGTAATATATTATTTTCAGGGTTCAGTGACATCATACTTACCTTGTCAGATATTAAAGATTAGCTATGTTGCCAGGACAAAGAAATATATTTCTCTTTTTTATCCATTTATTTTGAAATTAATCAGAGGAAATTATGTTTGAGTCATAATATTTCTGGTAGAAATATCAAGAAAACTAAATGATTGCCCTGTCTTGTACATTTTTTGCTAAGTGTAACTAATAATCCATATTCTAATTTGATTACTTTTATTAACAAAGGTAGCATACCTTGAAATATTTATATAAGCTCAAGTGACACTGCTTCTTGATGAACAATTGTTTCTATTCTTAAATTTCGGATTAGTCTGGTCAATATGCCATAACAGGCTACATTTAGTGGGTGTGTGAATTGGAGCGTTTTTTTTTTGGAAGCAAGGATATTGAACCATCTTTAATATTCATGCCAGACCTTCAGTCAGCCAGTGCTTTAGCACATCCCATATATTCAGAGAGTGTTTTTACAGTCAGACAGATCAGTATTTAAGTTTAGCTGTTGTACGTGTTGTCTGGATATGTTGTTTAACTTTTAGTTTCTTGATGTTCTCAGTAGGGAAACTGAGATAATAATAGTCAGACTTAGGAACAATGTACCAGAAATACAGTGTTTTTCATGAGTGGTGAATATAATCATGTTTACTTTCACTTTGGAGATCTTTGATGGTAAGAAAAATATTTGCAATATTAACCTTGAATTCTGTGTCCCCCATATGTGGACATACTTAAATAATTGACCATAGTCAGTTCTGATCTCGGAGCTGCAGGGATGCAGAATATTTCTAATTAACAGAGCATCAAACTTAGGTCACAAAACTCTGACCCAAGCCATCTTCATCACTTTAGTCCAGTTACTCATGTTCTCTAAGTTTCCTTTTATCTCGTCTGTACAATTGAGAGATTGCAAGACCTGTCTCACAGAGTTAACAGTGAGTGACAGTTACTTATGTTTATTTTTTATATGCTTTGTTAATCTTACAAAGTTCAGTCTTCCTATAAGGGACTATCGAACTGTTAGAGCCCTCTACGATAATGGAAAGTTATTTTAGTTTTAGTTATCAGGCTTGAATAAATTTCAAAAACAAAAAACCTTAATGCCTGAAGTAAGTAAGCCATTTTTCATTTAAATGTATTATCTCCTGGGGTGCCTGGGTGACCAGTCTGTCTTGATTTCACATCAGGTCATGATCATCCTGGTTCATGAGTTCAAGCCCCACATCAGGCTCTGTGCTGCCAGTGCAGAGCCTGGTTGGGATTCTCATTCTCTCTTTCTCTCTCTCCCTCTCTCTCTCTCTGTCCCTCTGAATAAATAAATAAACTTAAAAAACAAAATACCCATACTACCTCCTAACTGTAAAACCATTGGCTAATCTTTTAAAAGTTTTCTCATTTTTTCTTCTTATCAACAATATGTTAATCAGTAAACCTCACATCTGATTAAAATTTATGGGCGCACATACAATGAATATCTGTTCATGTAACTTTCATAGTCTATTAGTTGCTGAAAACACATCTTGTTAGTGACCAGAACTGTGGTGTCCGATGTCTTGCTTTCAGTGTCTGGACTAATCTTTCTCATCAACTCCTTTTGTGTGGGACTTTTGACAAATCACAAAATCTTACCGGATCTTGAGCATTAAATGTATGGGATCCTCCATTAGACCTTTCTATAATGCATACTTCAGAGACACTTTACTTGTTGAAGAGATGTGGGGGAGAGGATGAACCTTGGGATGAAACATAGTTCAATTTTAGGTTTGGGAGGTGGAGGTGAAGCAGTACATGAGCCATGATAAGCTGAGCATGTTAGATAAAATGAAAATTCAAACACTAGAATTATGGGCTAAAGAAAAAAATTAAAGGGAAATTAGAAAATGTTTTGAACAAAATGCAAATGAAAAAGCAATGTACCAAAATTTATGGGCTGCAACTAAAGTAGAGCTTAGAGGCATGTTGATAGTATTAAGTATTTATATTTGGAAAAAAGGATCCACAGGCACGAGAAACAGAAGAGAAAATTAAGCTAAAATAACTGAAAGCAAGGAACTATTAAAGCTAAAAGCAAAAACCAAACAGAAAACAATAACTGATTATGACAGAAAGCAGACAGGTAGTTTCCTGGAGCTGAGGTTGAGTAGAAGAGAAAAGTGGGAAAGAGTCAGTGGGAACTCAAGGCACAAAGAAAGTATTCTCTATCTTGATTCTGGTTGTGGTTTATACAGTTGTATATATTTGCTATCATTTCACTGTACATATAAAATAGGCTGTTTTTATTACATGTATGCTGTATCTTGGTAAAGCTGATCTTAAAAAAATTCTTAGATATTTTTGGAAATGGGACAATGAGTATTTGAAAATGAAGCAGTTGTAATATATAAAATAATGTGATTGCTTTTTAAAATAAGGAGTCCTTATCTATTAGAAATACATATTGACATATTTGTGTATGAAATAATAGAACTGCTGAGATTTGTTTCATAAGAATGTTAGTAGTTCGGAAGTATTTGGGGATAGAGATGAAACATAATTTCCGTGAGTTGATAACTGTTTAAAGTAACTTATGAGTAAATAACATTTTCTATTTAAAAAAAAAAGACTGTGAGGGTGATTACGTGGGATGAGAAAAGAAATGAGATCAGAATGAATAAATTATGGCACTTTAACGAAAGGACCATCTCAGGGCTCCTCACTCACTTGTATGAGCCCCCGCCAAAGCTCCAGGAAGTTCTAAGGAATGTGTAATGTTTGCTGCCTTTGTCACCTTTTCAGCATTTGTCATTTGTTGTGGTTTCTTTTGTCCTTTTCATAAAAATTCATTTGTGCCAAATTTTGTATTCATAATCTTATATTTTTCCTTAAAATTGCATAAGCTTCGGGCCGTGCAAAGCCTAAATTCATCCCTGCATGCGCTGTTTCTGAACGGGAAGAACATTGAGGTGCATACTGCAGAATTGTGAAGACTCTGTTAGGGTGTACTCTTAATATACTTAAAATTTAGATGGAGGTAATAAACAGGGAGTTCAGAGAGAAGAGGATGTGAAGGAGTGGTGGTGATATTCTTAGGAATGCCAGCAATAATGAAGGATTCAAATGGGTTGCCACATGTATTCAGTGACTACTCTCTATGGGTTTATCCTAGAATGATGCAAAGTGATACGATGCTCCTCTGCTTTCAAAGTGCCTACCATCTAGAGAGGCAGTGGATGGAAGGTACTCACTGTGAAGGTAGCGTTTGATCAGGGTGTCAATGAATAAAAATGTAAAATAAATCCAAAGAACTAGGAGAAAATACCTTTAAGGAAAAACAATATATTTCTTTAATGGCTTTTTTTGGGGGGGGAGGGAGGAACTGTATGTTTTATTTTCATTTTAATAAGAGAAAGCTAGAAATTCAGAATACGGTAGTTGATTCTGCAGTCATTAGAACCAGTAAAATACTAAGTGGAGCTTACAGATATGGCTCTTCCCATCCCAAAGAACCCCAGGTAACCTTGCGGTAATTTCTAAGGGCAGATTATAAGCTCTCCAGGGCAAGGAACTGTTTAGGAACTAAAACAGATCTTTACAGTCTTTCATTTATTCCATTTGTTAATTTTTAAAATAGTTCAACATAGTTAGGGTATTCTACTGTGTTCCCAATAGAGTAATGAGTGCCGAAGCAGAAAGAACCTTCTGTGGGATTGCAGGCTTTTGTGTCAGCACAAATTCAGATGAAAGCCTTTTCATATGTAGAGTTAAGTTCCACTGAGCACTGGAAGAAAATAAGATTTCTCTTATTTTCTCTTAGGCTACTTTTGTTTTCTTTTACTTTCTACTCTTTCCCGGATTCTACTCACTGTCATTATGGCCCTTGAGTCTGCTGAGATCAATGATTGATCCAATTATTTGTATAATTTTTTTTTTTTTTTTTTTTTTTTTTTTTTAGTACATGCTGCGTAGAGCAATCTCTGATGACCCTGTGGGGACATTAATGAGGAAAGCATGAACTGTACATTTTAGTAGCTGAGATAGAAAAGAGCAAAGTTTTTTGTTTTTTTTTTAAGTACTCTATATTGAATGGTAATATGTGCTGAGGAAAGAAATATAATAAGGAGCATAGATCCAGCTTGTCAGACAATCGGGTTGCAAACTTAGTGGGAATGATCACGAATGACCTTACCAAGCAGGCCGAAACTGAGTGAAGTCCCCAAGGAGAGGAAAGAGTGAGCCAGAAGTTACTGACATTACAGGAGACAAATGAAAAGGGCAAAGGCCCAGAGCAAGACCATACCTGGTGTGTGCCAGGAACAGTAAGATTGCAAGGAGGCCAGTGTAGCTGCAGCTAGTGGGCATGTGAGGGCGGACGGTGGACGTTTTGGTCAAAGTAGTCAAGGAGATAGAATCTTGTGGGCCACTGTAAGGACTTCAGCTTTTTTTTTTTATGTTTTTTAATTTATTTTGAGAGAGAGAGAGAGAGTACAAGAGCATGCAAGCAGGGGAAGAGAGAGAGAGAGAGAGAGAGAGCGAGAGAGCGAGAGAGAATCCCAAGCAGGCTCCATGCTGTCAACACAGAGCCCAACATGGGGTTCACAAACCAACACGGGGCTCACAACACGGGGATATCACAAACCATGAGATCATAACCTGAGGTGAAACCAAGAGTCAGATGCTTAACTGACTGAGCTACCGAAGTGCCCCTAGGACTTCAGCTTCTCCTTGTGCGGGATGAGAAGCCACTAGGCTGACACACAAGCTGAATGACATTTTTATTCACATCATTTATTGTTTTTTCCTCAAATTTTTATTTAAATTCTAGTTAATTGACATATAGTGTAATACTGTTTGCAGGAATAGAATTTAGTGATTCATTACTTACATATAACACCCAATGCTCAACTCGAGTGCCCTCCTTAATACCCTAAATGACATTTAAATAGGAACACTCTGAGTGCCGTAACTAGAATTATGTGAAGGGGTGAAGGTCGGAAAGAAAAGGAGTTTAGTTAGGAAACTGAAGAAATAATCCAGGTATGAGATGCGGCTGTTAGAACAAGGTGGGAATGGGGACATAATGATAAATTATTATATTACACTGTGCATATATCTGTATACACACACACACAATACAACATGTGTGTTAAATTTCAGCTCAGTGAAAATGACCTCAATATGTTCATTAACGTGAACCTCATATGTTCATTCAGATTTAGTTAGCCAGAAGTCACTCCACCATATTTTTAAAACGTAAATCCCTACATAACAGTCCTACAGAGTAAAACATGAAAGAGACTGACTCTAGCCTGCCAAAGTGGGAGGGCCACAGGGGAAGGAAGGCATAGACCCGCTCCAAATTTTATTATTGAAGCCTTTCCTCTTATGTCTTACATTATCAAACGCTTTGAGTCCAAGTTCACTGTGACCTACCAGGCCTGTGGTAACATACCCCAACCTATGGGAACTCATGCTGGTCCATCCTTAACTCACATCTCTCAGCTCCCCACCCACCAGCCCCACTGGAGTTCTCTAATCCTGGAGCCAGAGTTTTGTCTACTTTCCGTGATGGTCCTGCTCCTCCCTGGGAGACACCACGTCAGAAATCATAAGTGATTGACATTGGTGACCCAGAATCTCTTCCCCTCTGTGACACACACTAAACATCTGTCAACTTGATGTGATTAGTTTTATCATAATTAAATACATTTACTTCTATTGATTTTACACTTTTAGGGTTTCATTATTAGGTTCTATGTATCTTAAATAGCAAAGAATCATGTGGGATGCAGGTATTCCTGAACTTAGAAGACGAATCAGGAGACCTGGCTTTTGAAACTGTCACTAAATACGATTTCTAAAGCTGAGGTTTCACATTTGTAAAAGTAAGGATAGTTACATTTACCCTACCTGTTTTACTGGAATGCTGTGAAGATAAAATGAGAAGAGGTGGGCAAAATAACTGTTAAAAAAAAAAGTCTCATATTGATGCTATTAACACAAGTGAAATGGATCTAATTTTATTTCTTTTAAGCAAAAGGACTTCTTAGGGGCACCTGGATGGCTTAGTCGGTTAAGTGTCTGACTCTTGATTTCAGCTCAGGTCATGATCTCATGGTTCATGAGATCAAGCCCCGTGTCTGCTCTGTGTAGACACTGTGGAGCCTGCTTGGGATTCTCTCTCTCTCCCTCTCTCCCTGCCCCTCCCCTGCTTGTGCTGTCTCTCTCTCTCAAAATAAGTAAACTTTAAAAAAAAAACGACTTATTATAATTATCTGGTGTATGTATGAATGTCCTTTGTAATTCATATATGATAGATTGCCATTAGTTTTTTATGGTTGTAATCATGTTTGTGTATGAAAGAGGGGAACTAATTTCTCTACATGAATGTTAGCTGGGGAGAAAATAGTTGAGTTTTGTTTTACATCAGTTGGCAAATACTGCTGTTAAGCTGTTGTCTTCTTAGGCAATTCTCATTTTTCAGTGGAAAAATCAATTATTGTAATATGTTATATAAAATTATATATCTATTGAGATTTCATTTTACATATTAAAAGTAATTGAGAACTTTTGGAATGAAATTTTATCATCCAATGACATCTGTTATTTATCGAACACCCATCAAGCCAATGTAAATTATTTGCTAATTTTTCTTTGAGACATAAAAATTAGGATATTGGCACTTCTTATGAAGTAACACCTAATTCATTGTATTTCTTTAAGATTCTCTCAGGATGGATGATAAGATGGTTATTGATTCTTTTTTGTTTGAAATGGCTTCTTTATTTCTATCCTTTGGCTTCTCAAATGATGAAAGAATTTATACATTAAAATTACACCATTTTAATTTTGATTATACCATTCATAATAATGATATAGTATCTTTGGCTCAAAAATAAGCAAAATACAAAAACTTAGTTAACTTTTTTGTGCACAGCAGTTGACCATGTTGCAATATTTCAAGCGATGAGTAATTAGGTTATAATAAAAACTCCCTACTTCTTTGTCAAAAGAAATACTTTTTTCTTATACTATAGAATAAGTATATTTGCATTTACTTTTGTTTTTAAATTTTGATTGAGAGATTTCTTTTTAGAATTTTCCTTTCCAGAGATATTTTTTTTTATCTGATTTGAAGTTGCAATTCACTGATCACTGCAGTGATCACTGCACTGTTCTGTGCATTCTGTCAAATAATAATTTGAAATGGAATTTATTTTGTCCTTATATATATATATATATATGTATTCTCAGTGAAGATGAGGAGGAGGAGGATGATATTGTCACTGGTCCAGATAGTTCCTGTATTTATTAGGAAACACTTAACAAGAATAAAGTGATGATATTTTAGGTTAAAATGCATAAGTAGTGGGATACCTTTAAATAACATTCAGAAAAAGAAAGTACAGAATATATGAATATTAAAAAAGGTTAAGAACATAATTAAAGTTAATATCCTTAATAGTTCACTAGAGACACTTCAAGTAACAATTAAGGCAAGCACTTCTCTGGGGTGCGTGGGTGGCTCAGACAGTTAAGCATCTGACTTCAGCTCAGGTCATCATCTTATGGTTTGTGAGCCCGAGCCCCATGTTGGGCTCTGTGCTGACAGCTCAGAGCCTGGAGCCTGCTTCAGATTCTGGGTCTCCTCCTCTCTCTGCCCCTCCCTCACTTGTGCTCTGTCTCTTGAAAATAAATAAATGTTAATTTTTTTTTAAAAGGCAAGTATTTCTCATGCACAACTGCATCATTTAGCCTAACTTCCTATGGCCATTCAATTAACTGTGTATCTATATAATCATGAGTGCATTTTGGATTAGTCTGTTACTGTTAAGTGGTCATGGTATTTTTCAGGTTTGATGGTATTAATCTGTAATACCACTGAATTAGAAAGTTACTAGAAAACATCCACCCTGGGTGTTTTAACAGAATGAATTGGGAAATTAAGAAAAGTTTATAATATTATGAATTTCAATCTACTTTAAATGAGATGATGACATCACATACCTTTCTTTCATCGGATAGCTCCACATGTTACATGATTTTCTTGGGATCATTCAAATTTACTAATCTACCCATCCCCTTTTCCTACCTTGTTCAGCCACATTCTGTTTTAGTCAGTTTCAAATAATACATCTACTTCTAAACACCATAAATTGTAGCCGTGGAGTAACTGGCATCTGTACCAATCCTTCCAATACATTTTGGACTGCAATACTAGATTATTTTAATGATGGTTAGAGTGATTTGAAACAGAATCCTGTGATGATAACCTTCTTCACATTAGACCACAAATCATGGTTAATTATATTCCTCTTTACCTTAACTCTATTTAAAAGGCATGAATTTGCAAAGCCATACTGGAGTGCGAGAAGCACATTACTTTTTCCTGTAAATCAAATGTGATCAGTTCCAGTCTTCCCTTATTATTATCATTATTTGATATTTCCTGCCTCACAAGCCCTGGAGAAATCCCGATGAGGATGTTATATATTCAGAACACTGGGGGATTGGCCCCCTGTACATTGATCCGCATCACGGAGAGAGCAGTTATCTGACCCAGCACACTTCGTTGACAGTGAGTGGCTCCTTTAACTGTTACAAAGTCTTCCTGAGAGTAGTTCTCCTAGGTTGAGCCACTGAATTCAAGGTCGACTTTGCTAAGGGTACTACACAAAATTTTTTCTTTGAGGTAATGCCATCTTCCCTGAAAAATTTGAGCAAGCATAGTACCTTTACAAACTCCAACCACAATTGTTGGGGAAATCTCCTGTTTAGAACTGACTTTCTATCCCCGTGTCTTTACCCATCCAACATTCTTTTTTTTTTTTTTACCATTTTTTTAAAAAATGTGATTATTAATCTTAACATGAGATCTACCCTCTTCACAGATTTTCACTTGTACACTGTAGTATTTTTATCTACAGGCACAGTATTGCTTATCAGATATCTAAAACTTGTCTTCCATAACTGAAATTTTATACAAGAAACACCCCGTTTCTCCCTCCCCTAAACCCTGGCAACCGCCATTCTACTCTTCGCTTTTATGAGTTTGACTGTTTTAGATTTCTCATGTAAATGGAATCCTGCAGTATTTGTCCTTCTGTGACTGGATTATTTATTTCTCTTAGTATAATGTCATCATGGTTCACCCATGGTGTGTCATACTATAGGATTTCTTCCTTTTTAAAGGCTGAATAGTATTCTACTCTATGTATAAACCTTATTTTCTTTAGCCATTTATGTCAATGGATATTTAGGTTATTTCTACATTTTGACTGTTGTGTATGCAACTATAATGAGTGTGGGAGTGCTATTATCTCTTTGAGATCCTGTTATTAATTATTTTGAATAAATACCAAGAAATGGGAATGGCTAGATCATGCAGTATTCTATTTTTAATTTTTAGAAAACATCATACTGTTTTTCATAATGCCTGCACCATTTTGTTTTCCAACCAACAGAGTACAAGGATTCTAATTTCTCCATCTCTTTACCAACACTTACTTTTTTTCTTTTTTCCTTCTTTTCTTTCTTTCTCTCTTTCTTTCTTTCTTTCTTTCTTTCTTTCTTTCTTCCTTTCTCTCTTTTCTTTCTTTAATAATGGCTATTCTAACAGGTGTGAGATGATACCACATTGTGGTTTTGATTTGAATTTCCCTGATAATTGATAATTAGTGACGTTGGGTAAACCTTCCCACATTCTTTTCCCTTCTGGTAGTGTTCAGAATAATTTCTCATCAGTGTGCTCCTTTAAGTGTGATATTGGCTTATTTTCTGGGAGTGGAGTGGAGAAAAGAGAAAAGAGATGAGTCAGTCAGCCTTTTGTTCATTCCAATTGACATTGTTTATCCACCATAAATGGTATATTCTACAAAAACTTTGTTCAACAGTGTCTTCATTTTCTGCACATCCAACTCTTCAAATAACATTGTCATATACATAATTAAAACAATGTTTAAATTATCTTTTTATTATAATGAAAAAGGCATTATAAATAATATGTGTTCTTTGTGCTAGGTTTTACATATTTGAACACAATTTATATTTAGGTGGGCTATGAGATAGGTTTAGTTGGCATAAACCGAATGAGATCTTCTAATTGCTGATACTAGCATTCACCTAAGAGATAGACGGAAGTCATACTTCTGCACTACCGTCAACTAACTGTAATATTAGAAAAGCCACATCACCTCATGTTTCACCGAGTTCTAATGTATTCTGTAAGAGATGAAAACTAGCGCATCCACAAGGATATTGCTTGCTTTATAACGTTGAGTCTATAAACTAGTTGTGATCTGCTTACAACACTGTTTACCTGTGTGATTCTTTTCCAGTGACCTTTTTATTGTTGACCATTAATATGGCAAATTATGTGATAATTTACTTACTTCGTAATTATTATTTTTTTTATGATTGACACTAAATCTGCTTTAGATCTGTGATTGTAGAAGCCATGGATTTTAAATAACTCGAGGTACTCAGCCTAGAAAACGAGAGTGGGTAAGCCCAGACAGTTTAACTGTAGTCTTTGATGTTTCTTAGATGTTTTCTTCTGTTTACACTGTTAATGAGGATTTTTTATTTTGTAAATTAATTTCATTCAAGAACTTATATGTTCAAGCCATATTTTGTTTATTTTAATTGCTTGTTATTCATAAAAAATGTGAATGACAGAAGAAACATGGAAAACGAATTGCTTGACCATACTCCAAATTAATGACAGTTAAATAAGATAAGACAGTTAAATAAGATAATTCAACTTCTTTAATTATGAGCTATTGAAAAATATAGCTAAGCTATATAACATTAGCCAAAAAACTCCTATAAATAGTATTATCATGGCATCTACTTTTGCTTCCCAATCTGCTTCATTTATGTTGGGCTTGTTGTTAACGCAATATAAAATCTACAATAGTTTAAAGCAAAATATTAGAAGTTACCCCAAACCTCCTATATATGTATGTTTAATACTACTAAAATTTGGAAGAATGCGTATTTATAAAATTTACATTAAATATTCTAATGAGTTTAATTATATTATCTCTATACTGTGAAGAGAGGAAATTGTGATCTATCACATTTTTTAAAATGTATAGTTTATTAGAGTTAAAATTTTTGGTATTTTAGATTGAAAACAGCTTGAGTTTGAATGGTGTTAGCTCTAGGTACTTTGTTTGGCATGTAGGTTTAAACCAAAAATTAGGTTCAGACTACAAATTGAATGTTCCAACCCCTGAGTTAACCAATCCAGAACCAAAGGTAGCAAATGCCCAGAGAAGACAAACTAGATAGGGTAGTGCCATGGGGGCCCTAGGGAGCCAACACTAGCCTAAAGAAACAGAACTGGGTGCCTGGGTGGCTCAGTCAATTAAGCGTTCAACTTCAGCTCAGGTCATGATCTCACGGCTCATGAGTTCGAGCCCCACGTCAGGCTCTGACAGCTCAGAGCTTAGAGCCTGCTGTAGATTCTGTGACTCCCTCTCTCTCTCTGCCCCTTCTCTGCTCATGCTCTGTCTCTCAAAAAATAAATAAATGTTAAAAAAAACTTTTTAAAGAAACTGAGAACAACCACAATGGGCAGTGAGAGGAAATGTGGGGAATGCAGAAGAGAAAAATTAGATGACATGATTGCTGTGCTTTAAAGTCTTAACGTATATAGAGGGAAAAGTTGTAAATAAGGACAAATAATGAAAAACAATGTGGAAATTTCAGGATCCAAAACGTTTGTTAAAATCTCCACATACAGGGGTGCCTTGGCACCTCAGTCAGTTAAGTGTCCAACTTTTGGTTTCAGCTCAGGTCATGATCTTATGGTTCGTGAGATCCAGCACCAGAGTGGGGTTCTGCGCTGACAGAAAAAAATCTTTAAAAGAAAAATCTTCATATGAAGCTCCAGCTCAAAAATTGCATTTTCATAAAGTGTAAACAAGCAGGGGTTTTGTTGTTGTTGTTGTTCATTTCTTTTTCATTGTGCCACAAAGTATTTTCCCCTTCATAGAGTGTGAGTAAATTAAAACAGTGATCTAGCAACATAATCTCCCTGAAGGAAGCCAATATGGCGAATTAACCAGTTTGCTGAAGGTCACAGCCTTCTTATTGTGTTTGGAGATTTCCAAATTTGATTATGGAGAAGAGAAGATATCAATGGTCAACTACCAGCAACATGTTGGTTTACAAAACACATTTTTGATGTGTTTACAAAACACATTGTTTCTGAGAATAATACATATTAAAACATGGGAAGATTTTAATTTGTTCATGCTAAGTATCAAACACACACACTTTGTTGCATTTGAAAGCATTATTAAATTATGACTTTTTAAAAATGCAAAATTTTATTGTAGTCTTTTTTAGAAACTCAGACTACATTCTCAATAAAATAAAATTCAGATCATGTTTCTTTTAATGTAGCTCTTTCTTTTAATGTAGCAGTGTCCTCCTTAATGGAAATTGTTCCAAAGCCTTCTTCAAGCCACGAGGTCATTTTAAACTCAACTCATTCAGGTAGACCAGAGAAACAAGGTCCCTACAAGCATCTAAGGATACTTCTAGAATGGGGACTGGAGAGTGAGGAGGGGTAAAACAGGCAGATAGAGATTGCTTCCATGAAAGTAGCCCCATGTTTATACATTTTATGTACTGAGGCTCTCTTTTAAGTTTTGATGAAACTATGTGTTACAAGAGTTTTGTCAATGACAAAAATGGCAACATTATTATGAGATTAGCTATTCAAGAGGATACTTTTTAACCTTCAGATTTATGCATGTACATGACTTTTCACAGGAAAATACATCTGGGTTTTTAATGTCTTATCATAGTGGAGACAGTGTCCTTTGTTCTGTAAATAAGCAGAACTCCATTCAAATACTATTTTTTCCCTTTTTTCTCTTTACCAAAGATACCCTTCATCTACTCTATTTTTCCTTCCTCAGTTTCCTCTCTTCCACCTTTCTTTTTTCTTTCTTTCTCTTCATGTTAATGTATAAAGTGGATAAGTTGTAAAATATTTAAAAAGTAACTTTATAAAAGAATAAAATACATCTATCTATTTATTTCTCTGTATCTCTGTTTCTGTGTATTAATACTGCCTAACTTGAAGATGAATGAATAATTAGTATAGCTGATGTGGACAATAGGACCCCGGGAGCTCAACTTGCAGGATTTGTTTACCATTTAGAAAGCCAGGGCTAACAAACATTTCAGCTGAGTTTTTGCTGCTGTTGCTAGTTTATAAAGGATTTTTGAGAGCAAATGTTCAGATTTAAGAAATTAATCTATAGTCATGGTTAATAATATCAGTGGAGAAAATGTACAAAGCAATCAATTTTGATTAATTTATCATATACATGTAGTTTTAAATTAGGTTTTGGTTTTATTTTATTCTGTTCTGTTACCCCAGTGGTATTAATTCTCATTCCATAGCACACCAGCCTCACTGGTTCATGTAAGTGTCCCGTATATGAGTGTGTGTGTGGTTTTGTGTTTGTTCATTTATTAACTCATTCATTTTCTTTCATCTCATTTTCTTTTTCCATTCCCTTCTTCTGTTCACGAGCAACTATTATAATTTCCGATACTTCTGATATCTTTGTAAAATATATAATGTTAATTGGTACAAATGTCATTTTAATGTAAATAAAGCATCATTGCCCTATAGACCAGATCCTGTTTCTCACTTGCTTTTACTTGGCAAATGGCTTTAAGATGGATCCACCTTTTGGTGTTAATGCCTGTTACGGCCTTTTTCCTGCACCCTGTGCCAAGGGTTTCCATCTTGAGCATTTACTATGCTCTCATTGTCCATTTCTCCTGATACTGACCCCTCCTACAAATAGACACACAAGAAGATTTCTGGGTCACAGAGTGTACATGTGTATAATTTAATGGTGTTCTGCCACATTGCCCTCCAGAGGGATGCGCTTATCCATTCCCATTAAAATAATTACATGTTTGTACATTGTAATCAAGCAGTTGTTTTCTTTTCATCTGATGTAGAATGAGGGTGAAGCTGAACAAGCATCCAGCAAGTATAATCTCCCTTGGAGTCAGGGTCCCCTAATCCTACATCTTGGTCAACACATGGCATTTTCTGGCTTTTAAACTTTTTGCAATGTGATGAGAGCTAAGTAGTACCTCATCATTGCTTTAATTCGTACTTTCTAATCACTGATGAGTCTGGGGTCTATTTTGTATATACTTATGACACTTTTAAAATTCTTTCTCTGTACTCTTAAAAACTGAGAACAAACTGAGGGTTGATGGGTGGTGGGAGGGAGGGGAGGATGGGTGATGGGTATTGAGGAGGGCACCTGTTGAGATGAGCACTGGGTGTTGTATGGAAACCAATTTGACAATAAATTTCATATATTGAAATACAAAATAGAATTCTTTCTCTGTGAATTATCTTAATTTTACTAACTGCCAAGATATTTCTGTTGTCTTTCTAGTAGAGTATCATTTTTATGAATTTTTATGGCAACATCAAATATTAGCTATAAGGTGGTAATCATCACATAAGTGACTGTGGAGTGCCTGCTGCATGCTAAGTGCTAGAAAAAAATAGTTGTGGGGGAAAAAAAAGTCATCAAGTTTTGTGTGATACACATTTGGATATACCTCTGAGATTTCAACAGTTAACTCAATAAATTTAATCCATAAGATGTTTGTGATGTAATGTTAAATATGGACAGAAATAACATACATGAAATCCTACACTACAAAGAATAGTATATAATAGTTTTAGGAGCATATAAAGTTAGGTAATCCCAGAAGTTATAAAAACACATAGTTGAGAAAGTTTTATGTTGATTGATTTTCTTTAATTTCTAATTTTTTTTTAAAATGTATTGTCTTTTTTTGTTTTTAATAACATGTTCAGTGTAAGATTTTGAGCAGCAAATTCTGTCATGAACTGTTGCACATTTAATAAAAATTCAAATTATCTTAGTTTTCCTGTTAAGAGTTATTAGTATAGGTACTTTCTAGGGATATAATCGAAACATCACCTGGACAGTCTAAAAGTTGAACAGTTCATTAACATACATGTTGATATAATTTAAAATAAAGAAAACATAAATGCTCATAATGCTAAATAATAGATATAACCATTCATATGTACACTGTCTTCCAGGAATTATTTCTAAAACAAAGTCAATAAAAAGTTATCTTAAGATTGGCTATGCTTTGGGGCGCCTGGGTGGCTCAGTTGGCTGAGCGTCCGACTTCAGCTCAGGTCATGATCTCGCGGTTTGTGAGTTCGAGCCCTGCATCGGACTCTGTGCTGACAGCTCAGAGCCTGGAGCCTGCTTCAGATTCTGTGTGTGTGTGTGTGTGTGTGTGTGTGTGTGTGTGTGTCTGCCCCTCCCCCACTTGTGCTCCGTCTCTCTGTCTATCAAAAATAAATAAAATGTAATTTTTTTTTTAAAGATTGGCTATGCTTCCATTCAAGTCAATTAAGTGATAAAATACTACTTTAGTGAACCTCCGTATAGCCTGGTCATATTCAACAAATTTTTACCTGCATTTTAAAATAGTTTGTAGGATTCTTCATTTAACACTTTCCAGAACATTGTATTTGAGATCATACCATACTCAATTCTCACAACTATTAGAATCTTGTTATGAATTAATAAGGAGTGATTGGTTATATTCATGTGGTTATTTTAGTATGGTTCTTGTAGAATTTTAGAGAGTTGGAGAGGCAATGGATAAGGAAGGTATTACTAAATGATGGCATTCCCTGTAGCATCTGATGCTCACCATTGGAACCAAGAATAAAAAGTTTAAAGTGCTGGCAAAATCTTTTGAAATGCAGTCCTGCGCCAGCTCAGGTGGGAAACTGAATGAAGAGAAAAGAAGTTCAGCTGGTATACCACGGGAACAGAACAGATCGTGTAGCTTATGACCTCATGTGTATATTATAGGCCAGATTTCCAGTTATCTGTATATTTTTCTCAGCAATTGTATTAATGACCCTAACTAGCTTTCCTGTTTTAATACTAGAAGCATTTTAAATTTCATTGTATAATCATGCTTTGTAAATTTGCCCCTTTGTTTTGAGAGGTGAAAAATGAGCAAATTAATCAAGAGAAGAGGCATGAAGATTATGCAGCTACTTCTTTTCATAGAATCTTCTCTTGCCGAAAAGTGACAATGCAATTATAACACTATAATTTGTTTCAATTCAAGATGGTCTCTACATAAATATACTCTTTATCGTGACTTTTAGAAGAGTGGGTTTTTCAGTGTGCTCTTCCTTTTGCTGTGCTAAATTTTTCTTTAGTGGTATCATCATTGTCTTTTATGTAATTTTCTCATTTTATATGTACAACAGCCTGGGATTATTGAATTAAAACCTAAGGCCCGTCTGAAGGTAAAGTCTTCTTTGGAGTAAGTTATAGAAAAGCCATTTTTGTTGTGTTATTGTGGACGTTTTTATGGACTTATGTTGCCGTTTCACTGTAGTAAAAGTATTTCCCTTACTTGTTTACAACTGGCAATATGCTTTCCAATGTATATCAAAATCATTAAAACTTTTGAAGACTTAATTATGCTCTGTTTGGAATTTTCCGCGGAAGGCACTGGTGAGCAGTAGGGACTTTCACATAGACCTCTGTGAAGCTCATTGAAAACCTAATTATTCAACAAGTATTTCTGTTTATTTAAATAAAGCCTCGTTAGGGCAGACGATATTTTCTTAGGTAAAGCTGGTAGCATTCACAAATTTGGGGCACTATGACTTTGGATAGTCTCATCTAATTTATATCCATTTCCCATAGCTACGTAGTAGAGTCAGGTGATTCTTGCCAAATATGCCCCCCTAGATTATTTTGACAGCTCATATAAAATAGATGAAAGACACGGAATTTAAAATGTTGAAGTATGATGTTACTACTTTTTTTAAGCGAAAATTATCTTTCTAGATAGGAAACACGAAATGCCCTGTAATGAGTCCAGCAACATAATCGATGCGATCCAGTGCAAAAAGAAAACATAGAGCTCTTTGTTGAAACGTTATTAAGAGTTTCGAAATGACAACAGCGAAGCATTAAACCAAGCGTGGGCCCTTCTGAGCACAGGGCCTTGTGCTTCTACACAGGCCACACCCCTCCTCCCCCCTCCTCCCTCCCCCTCCCCCTCCCCCTCCCCCTCCCCCTCCCCCACCCATGAAGCCGGCTTGTCTGTAACATGCCTGCCTGCCGATTGTACTCAGGAACACCTTACATGCAGTGAAGAAAAAGAAAAGCATACCCCGCGGAAATCTGTATTATCTGAGCAAACTTGAAGCAGTACAAATTTCTCAAGGAGAGCCTCAAAACAAACTACTAATCACTTTTTTCCCCCTCTCCCACCCATTCCATGATGGAATATGGAAGTTTATACTCTTCTAGATACTTGTTCCCCATGGAGAAATTATATTGCTGCTTGTGATTTTTTTTTTTTCCTACACAAGATTGGCCTGAGCAATATATATTCAATGATGTTTTCTTTCTGAAAGCAGTGTGAACATAATGCATGTGTTTGGTAATGTTTAATAGATTTCAGATGCAACATTTTGCATGTTATGTTACACAGGTCTAATGTGTTCGGGTAAATGATGAAATCAAACTACATGCGGTTGTGGTATTACTGTTCAAAGAACTTTGAACTGATGGTCTCTGAAATGGTGTGCTGAGTTGGTTTTTAAATGCAGAGCCCTGTGTGTCTTCTCTGCCCTGTGGACCCAGACTAGAAATACGACACTTTTTTTTTTTATACTTGAATTTGTCTTTTTAGGGATGCAAGTGTTGGAATGGAATGGAATTCCTTTAACTTCTAAAACATATGAAGAAGTGCAGAGTATCATTGGTCAGCAAAGTGGGGAAGCAGAAATATGTGTAAGACTGTGAGTTTTTCCCCATCTTTTTGTTTCCATTTTTTTGGCTATTCATGGCTCTTTTAATTTAAAATTGTTAAGGTGGAACCTTTGCCAGTCAGCAAGATTTTCAGTAATTAGAACACAAAGTGAATACAAGTTTTTATAGATTTCTTGTGTTCAGAATCAAAATCTAAAGCATAGTAAGAATTCAGCTGATTTTGTTTCTGATATTGTCAGTAGCTGTCCCCTTTCATGCTTTTATTGAAACATGCTTCATTTAAACGAAAGCCTAAACCCATTTAGGTTTCCTGTGTGTGTATAGTATTTCAAAATGAGCTTATGTTTAATCCATAAAGATTTCACCTTAAATAATCATTTTTATCAGCTGACTTTTAACAGCATTGCAAGTATATATTTGGTTAGAAGGGTGAGCATGCTTGGAAATTGCTTTATATCATTAACCACTTCTCATTTACCTACTGAAAAAAAAAAAAACTCAGGGTAGTTGGAAAAGAGGGACTTTTGTCTCAGGTTTCCTCAACTTCTTTCTCAATTTCTTTGTTTTAATTTTTAGGGACCTCAATATGCTATCAGACTCTGAAAATCCCCAGCACCTGGAGCTTCATGAGCCACCGAAAGCTGGTAGGTGAAAGTAATCTGCTTTCAACTGTGGGTAAAGGCGTCGATGTAAATGGAAACATCGTTGTAGAGGCAGGTGTAGCTGTAGATGAGGATGTGAGCATAGATACTGTGTAGGCAAAAATGTACTTCTAGGCTAATCAATGTTTATTTATGTAATTGTAAACAAAACCAAAGCATTGCAGCTACGTGTTTAGCCTTCTAGGGAAACACATATTTGTGTATTAGACCCATTAAGGAAATTCATACAGAATTCTGGCTATGTGAGTTCACATTTTGAATTCTTTAAAAATAAATTCATCCCTTCAAAGGAATCCATGGAGCCATTTATTTGCAGTTTTAGGTTATTTTTAGACAATACTCGATTCCTTTTAGCCTAGGATTATGGGGCACTTATTCTTGAACCTTTTGATTGCTGTTAATAGTGAATAAAAAAAAATCAACATTTAATTTCATAAGTACATGATGAAATAGATTTAACTCTATTAGCAAACAACTATAGTCTTATAAATGTTGATCAGCTGTAACATGAACACTTGTTTCATTAATTGTAGCATGATCACTTGTTTCTTCGTTTAACAAATATTTATTGAAAATTTTCTATGCTGCAGCTAGCATTCTAAGAGTCTGGGTTACTGCACTAAAGAACAGACCGTGGCTTGTAGAAATTTACATACATCTGTGAATGTACGTTACCTTGTCACCTAGAACCCAAGTAAGTTCCATGGTGTTAAGTGCCTATGAACCTGAGAAATACATAGCCATTTCTTTTTGTTGTAGTGGAGAAAGCAAAATCCCCAGGGGTTGATCCTAAGCAGTTGGCAGCAGAGCTCCAGAAGGTCTCATTACAGCAGTCACCACTGGTTCTGTCGTCCGTTGTTGAGAAAGGATCTCACGTTCATTCAGGTCCAACATCAGCAGGATCCAGTTCCGTCCCCAGCCCTGGGCAACCGGGGTCACCCTCAGTGAGCAAAAAGAAACACGGCAGCAGCAAGGTGAGAATTGTTCAGTATGACCTCTAAGTTACTTATTTCCTAGCTCCTTATTCAGACGAGGACAAAGGAAAGACGATATCGTTCTCTTGTGATTTTTCATTTCCTAATGATCTCTTGGCACAAAAAATTGCCATTTCTGAATATATGACCAAGCAAAATGTTCATGAAGATGATGTGTTTTTATATTTCTTAAAATATTTTAGCAGTTATTATTATGAGGAACTTGAAAAGTGTGTCTAATGCTCCCTATTTTCTGGTTCTTTTTCTGTATAGTGGTTGCATAAATTTGAGCCTCTTTGTGTATGAAACATTAGCTTTGCATCTTTTTGGAAATAAGTTACACATTAGATTGGGTTTGATAATCTAAATAAAAGGTAAAAAGGACACAGAGATAAAGAGAATTTAGGACAATAAGAAATAAAACCAGTAATATAGAATTGCCATTTTGAATTGTATCCCTATTTCCATACTAATAAATTTTCCCTTTTTGCAAGTCTTCATTTGTAATAAATGTTTCTAACATTATAATTTCCAAGATACTAGTGAATTAAAAAAAAAAAACCATAGAATTAATGTTTTGAACCTTAGATAAGTGGATGAAAATGTAGACAGTTTGTAACTTTTCCCTCATAGATTTCATTCATAATGAAGAAATTCTTATTATGGTTAAAAATATGTTTGACAAAGTTTTCTTTTATTTAAACATAGATGAAGATTTCTCTTTACTTGGTAAGATGCCTGGGAGGGACAGGCTATGCTTGGGTAAACTGACTGGACTTCAGAAAACAAAGTTTGTTTCACCAAGTATAAAAACACAGCAGATGTCCCCCCAAATCCCTTTTATTCAAAAGGAAACAACAAAGGTAGGATGATCTTAATCATTGCATCACAGGATGGTGTGTCCCAAAATAAATATAGCAAAGCTTCACAAAGAACAATTTCAAGAATGGTTAGATTCAATTTCAATACAAATTTTAACACAATTATAATTTATCACATACAGTTATGTGTTAGTTTTCAAGAATTACCTCATGCAGGCTCCCTGTCTTCTGAGTTACAGACCGATATTTCTCATTCCTATCTCAAGTATCTCCAGGTAGGACACAAGAAATGAGAAAGTCGGCTTGCAAATTTCCACACCAAGGACATTATAGTTCTACAAGTTTCTCATCCTAATTTTTTTTTCAGCACCTGACATCACCATCCTCCCAGGAAATTAAGTAAAAATTTGAGACCTTCATTTTCTCTTCTTTTCTCTTCATTCACAATGTCTGATTAGTCACTGAATCTTAATCCTCAGAATTCTGATTTTCTATTAAGTCTCTAGTAAGTTTCTGCCTTCTCTGAACCCACCTCTTTTCTTTAGCAAAGCATTATTTCTTTTTCCCACATTATTGCACTCATTACTTGCAACTCCACTCACCGTTCTCTCTTCATTCTCAAACTACCCTCCAGCTGATCTGTGGCACAGTGACCTGATTGGGTCACCTACCTGTTTAAAATGTATCCCTGCTACCTAGAATCTTGACAGCCTCACCTGTGCCTAGGACCCTATCCTACTCGGTCTAAAAGGGCTTTTCCTTGGGAGATTATCACAGTAAGCATAACGTTCAGTCTTTACAATTGCCTTGCTAATAAATACTCTGTATATTAGAGTGGCCAGCTCATTCCTACTTTCCACAGACATTTTTTTTTTTTTTTTTTTGGATAGCTCCTCAGTGTCCAATGAAATAAGAGCAACAGGAAGCCTTCATCCATGAAATCTATCCATATTCCAATCCTGCCTTAAAATCAGAAGATATCCATTCTTCCTTTTCTCCTCCCTCCGAAGTGCCCCATACTTTATGTATATATCTTTATGTATGCATTTTGTATCTTGATTGTAGCTACTAGTTTTCTTATTTTATCCTCCCAATTAGGCTGCAAGTTCCTTAAGAACCAAAAACCATTTCTTTTTTTTTTTATGCTTTTTAAGCACATAGTGGAGGGGCTTGCACAGAACAATAATAAAATAAATAAGTAAATATTGTGAATTAAATCATCACTGGCACTTGTCATATATTCCTCAGAATATTTACAGAATTATGGTTTTAACTTTTTTGTGTTTTCATTAGGTATGAGACTAGGTATTAAATTATAAAATATTAGTGTAAGAAATGTATTAAGACTAAATATTTAAATATAGTTGGCATAATTATATACTTAGATATTTAGAACACCGTCTAGTAAATATTCTAAATGATTATTCATAAGTAATTATTAATTGGTAATAATGCTCTAAATGGTTTCTTCTGAGTAAATGTAGGTAAAATATGCATCTAAATTATTTAAATATGTTTGTTATGTAAGCTATGTATATAACTTTATCAAATTGTTATTTTGCTTAAGCTATTTCACTATGAATTTTTATCTCCAAAATTTTTATTTTATCACCTCAAGCTGTTTTGTGTCTGACATTTTAATCAAACCTTCCTCAATTTATCTCTGAAGTTTGAATGCTTTCTTGAAAGTCATGTTATAAATAAATGATTCAATTAAAGTATTCCTTAGTTTTGGGGCACCTGGGTGGCTCAGTCGGTTGAGCGTCCGACTTCAGCTCAGGTCATGATCTCATGGACGATGGGTTTGAGCCCCATGTCAGGCTCTGTGCTGACAGCTCAGATCCTGGAGCCTGCTTCCGATTCTGTGTCTCCCTCTCTCTGCCCCTCCCCCGTTCATGCTCTGTCTCTCTCTGTCTCAAAAATAAGTAAACATTAAAAAAAAATTAAAATAAATGAATAAAATAAAGTACTCATTAGTTTTAAATGTTCTTATGAAATAGGTCATTGATCTCCCAAACCTTACTGGTCAGAGCGCCCTTAACATCTCACTAGTTTTTTTCACAGGTCTCTTATGCCCAAAGATATACCTAAAACAGTTTTATTTATTATATACTTAATTCGTATTTATGTCCTAATATCTGAGTAACCATTGGAAAAAATAATATATATAAAATGAAATAAAAATAATGCATTTGTTTCATTACACATCATTAGGGTATTGTGCAGCTCATGGACATTGTACAACTATTCAAACCGTGAAATCAGACTGCACACTACCAAAGTGATTGCCTGTTCCACACTTGTATCACTGATTTCCATGAAGAACATTTTTTATCACTGTAATCATTAAAAACAGCCTCAGAAAGATATGGCATCCTTTAAAGGAAAGTAGCTAGCTCTCATCTGGAAATGTCACTACCTGGAGCTGGTAGTTTGCTCCGTATCCAACAGATACTGATCTCTTTCCTTCCATAATTTAAAATATCCCTCCACACCCTTTTGATTTTACTGCCACACCCCAGAACAATTAAAAATGGTCCATAAGTTTCTACTCAACCCTGAATTTAGTGATACTGCATGATTACATGTCAAATGAGCTACAACTGTCAAAAAGAAATCAAAATAAGTTACGAGTAATCACTTAGCTTTGTGTTCTGTGAGGGTTTTTTTGTTTGTTTGTTTGTTTTGCTTTTTGGCTTGTGTTTTGTTTTTTTTTTTTTTTTAGCATTTCATAATAGTTACTTTATTTTTTTTTTTATGAAATTTATTGACAAATTGGTTTCCATACAACATCCAGTGCTCATCCCAAAAAGTGCCCTCCTCAATACCCATCACCCACACTCTCCTCCCTCCCACCCCCCATCAACCCTCAGTTTGTTCTCAGTTTTTAACAGTCTCTTATGCTTTGGCTCTCTCCCATTCTAACCTCTTTTTTTTTTCCTTCCCCTCCCCCATGGGTTCCTGTTAAGTTTCTCAGGATCCACATAAGAGTGAAACCATATGGTATCTGTCTTTCTCTGTATGGCTTATTTCACTTAGCATCACACTCTCCAGTTCCATCCACGTTGCTACAAAAGGCCATATTTCATTTTTTCTCATTGCCACGTAATATTCCATTGTGTATATAAACCACAATTTCTTTATCCATTCATCAGTTGATGGACATTTAGGCTCTTTCCATACTTTGGCTATTGTTGAGAGTGCTGCTGTGAACATTGGGGTACAAGTGGCCCTATGCATCAGTACTCCTGTATCCCTTGGATAAATTCCTAGCAGTGCTATTGCTGGGTCATAGGGTAGGTCTATTTTTAATTTTCTGAGGAACCTCCACACTGCTTTCCAGAGCGGCTGCACCAATTTGCATTCCCACCAACAGTGCAAGAGGGTTCCCGTTTCTCCACATCCTCTCCAGCATCTATAGTCTCCTGATTTGTTCATTTTGGCCACTCTGACTGGTGTGAGGTGATACCTGAGTGTGGTTTTGATTTGTATTTCCCTGATAAGGAGCGACGCTGAACATCTTTTCATGTGCCTGTTGGCCATCCGGATGTCTTCTTTAGAGAAGTGTCTATTCATGTTTTCTGCCCATTTCTTCACTGGGTTATTTGTTTTTCGGGTGTGGAGTTTGGTGAGCTCTTTATAGATTTTGGATACTAGCCCTTTGTCCGATACGTCATTTGCGAATATCTTTTCCCATTCCGTTGGTTGCCTTTTAGTTTTGTTGGTTGTTTCCTTTGCTGTGCAGAAGCTTTTTATCTTCATAAGGTCCCAGTAATTCACTTTTGCTTTTAATTCCCTTGCCTTTGGGGATGTGTTGAGTAAGAGATTGCTACGGCTGAGGTCAGAGAGGTGTTTTCCTGCTTTCTCCTCTAAGGTTTTGATGGTTTCCTGTCTCACATTTAGGTCCTTTATCCATTTTGAGTTTATTTTTGTGAATGGTGTGAGAAAGTGGTCTAGTTTCAACCTTCTGCATGTTGCCGTCCAGTTCTCCCAGCACCATTTGTTAAAGAGGCTGTCTTTTTTCCATTGGATGTTCTTTCCTGCTTAGTCAAAGATGAGTTGGCCATACGTTTGTGGGTCTAGTTCTGGGGTTTCTATTCTATTCCATTGGTCTATGTGTCTGTTTTTGTGCCATTGGCTTGTGTTTTTACTTTTTATGTCCATTATTCTCCAGTTTTCTTCATTGGAATGCAAAGGAAACTGATCTTACGAAAACCCCTGTCTTTAATCAAGATAGAAATAGTTCTAGAAACTTCTTTGTCCTTCTTTTTCTAGATTCAGTTTGCTTTTCTTTAAATTTAAACAGTAAAATAATTTTTAAGTAAATATAATTGGTCACTAATTGGTAGGTTATCTTTTGCAGCCAGAACATGGTTTCAGCATTAATGAATGGACATTTTTTAATGTTTTATTTTTGAGAGAGGGAAATAGAGAGCGAGAACGAGTGGGAGGAGGGGCAGAGAGAGAGAAAGACAGAGAATGCCAAGCAGACTCTGCCCTATCAGCACAGAGCCCGATGCAGGGCTCGAACCCATGAACTCTGAGACCATGACCTGAACTGAAATCAAGACTCAGATGCTTAATAGACCTAGACACCCAGGCGCCCCTAACGAATGGGCATTCTTGAGCTGAACTAAATAAAGGATACATGGCCTAGAAAATTTAACCTCAACTCTGTAATTTTACCAAAGATTACATTTTCATTCCTTAGTTATTTCATAACACAAGACCTGGAGTATAGCTGTCTTCTTTGGATTGCTCTCATTTCCAAGATAAAAATGAAAAGGTGACAACAAGCGTATCCACCTAAATATTATGGATCTTTCCTTTTCAGGTTAATTATTTAAAAAAAAGCCAATATTATGTACATGTAGGCAGACAGGGCTTTACTTTGAGTGTAGCAGGCTGGCCTCCGTTTTAGTAAGTATCTCCCTGTGTTGATGCCATGTTGCCTGAAATTCTGTTGTAGACCTGGAGTCCAGAACATCATCTCTCCTTTTGTACAAATTCTGCATTGAAATATAACAAGTCAGCAATCAGTCATTTTTGTTAACATTCTGAACCAGTTTATCACATCACATTCCTAACTGTTTTAAGGCTTTACTGACATAAGGAACTTCTTAAGGAAGTGAGAACTTGCTTGGAATAGGGTAGAACTGTAATTAAGGAATGTGAAATATTAAGAAGTGATTGCCAGGGTGCTTCACTCCAGAAGGGAGCCGAGTGGGGTTTACCACCCATCGAAGGCCAGCAAGAACAGGCTTCTGTGACGTCTGTGCTCCTAGGCGGTCACCGTCTAGAAACGGTGTCTTTGTCGTTTCGCGAAAGATCGCTAAAACCTGTAAAATACTTAAATTGAGTGCTTTAAGCCAAAGTATTCATTTCATTGAGTAATTGGAAATACAGCCCTACAGGTATAAAATTATAACTTCAAAACAGGCTGAACAAAATGAAAACTAGATTTATGTGTCTGTAAAATCAAACACACGTTGTGACGTGTAAGTAGATACCATAATCTGAAGCCACCAAATGGATGAAATACATTTTCCAGACAGTGTGCTCCGACCAAATAGAAATTAATTTCACAAGGAAGTTGAAATGGTAAATTTTATGAGGGGTTTATCCATTAATATATGTTCTTATTATTGCAGCCTACTGATGCAGCCAAGGTTGTCTCTCATCCAATTACAGGGGAAATTCAGGTAGGAGACTTTTTTAAAAAAATCATCATTATACCATCTTCTTCGACTGTTTCTTCTCCCCTCACTGGTCTATTGAAATCGCAAACACTGTTAGAACTTTTCCTGTTTTATATGTGCATGTAACACATACAGGAAGAATACAATATTATAGAACAATATCTTAGTACAATATACAGTTTATAAAATCTAATTATATGTATGGCATTCTATAATTTGAAATCTGCATGATGCCTTAGCGGAATCAGTAAGTTTTATGTCTCAGTTTATACTTGTTGAATGTGTTTCAAACAGGACAGATTGTTCTGAAAATGTGAAGGTTCCTCTTTAAGAGTTTCATGAGTCCAATACTATTCTCTTTTCTTCCTCCTACCAACAATTATTATATAATTGCTGAACAATTTTCCTACAGTACTGTTTTTCATGCCAGGGGTCATAACCAATTTGTAATCTGTAAAATCAACGTAGGGGATTTTGACTAGGAAAACAGAAGAAATAGTGTAAATCAATATCTTTTTTAGTTCTATACATGTGTGTTTCTGTGTGTGTATTGTATCATAACCCATATTTCTCACTGTGGGTCATCGTCAAAAATGTTTTTAAAAATGTACTTTAGGGGCGCCTGGGTGGCGCAGTCGGTTAGGCGTCCGACTTCAGCCAGGTCACGATCTCGCGGTCCGTGAGTTCGAGCCCCGCGTCAGGCTCTGGGCTGATGGCTCGGAGCCTGGAGCCTGTTTCCAATTCTGTGTCTCCCTCTCTCTCTGCCCCTCCCCCATTCATGCTCTGTCTCTCTCTGTCCCAAAAATAAATAAACGTTAAAAAAAAATGTACTTTAGATAATACCAAAAAGTAATCCTGGATAGATAAGAAAAATCAAGTAGAAAAAAGTGACACAATGTAAAATAAGAATATTTGAAGATAGTAAGTTTCAGACAAGGGGAAGAGCCCAGTAAGTCTTAGCTGCGTCTCCAACATATTCTAGAGGAGATTTTCATGAAAGACTTCACAGAGGACAACAGACTTGAACTAATTTGTGGATCAGCCCAGAGAAAGGGGGAGTGTGTTCCTGGAAGAAGCAATGCTTCAAGGAAAGGTTCTGCTGGCAGAAATAATAAAAGGCAGACATCAGCTTTGCTGCAATGAAATGCTCCTGTACAGATAAGTTGAAACCAAATTAAAAAGAACCTTGCACACAAGCTGGTGGTTCTTGGTAGCCACTGCAGTAGGGCGATCGGTAAATATGTTGGATAAGGGAGACTAATTAAAAGGGATATATAGTAAGATTTCATACATCAATGGCCTGTGTAAGGAAAGCTTATAAAGGGAGGACACAAAGACAAAGAAATCAATGCAGCGATCATCTAGGCTCCCACTGATGAAAGCAAAAGTGGAGGGTGAGAATGGCATGGAAAGAGGTGCAGAATGCAGGCACCTTGCTGGGCAAGACCCAGCAGCACGAGCCTGGTCACCTCTGTGCTGCACATCTTGCAGTCTTGCTATTTCCTCTTTTCTTTTTCTTTTTCTTTTTTTTTTAATGTTTATTTATTTTTGAGAGAGAGACAGAGTGTGAGTAGGGGAGGAGCAGAGAGAGAGGGAGACACAGAATATGAAGCAGGATCCAGGCTCTGAGCTGTCAGCACAGAGCCCGACGCGGGGCTCGAACCCATGAACCCCAAGAACATGACCTGAACTGAAGTCGGACGCTTACCAACTGAACCACCCAGGCACCCCAACTGTTTCCTTTTTTCAGAAAACCCAACCTGATCTTTCCTTATTTCACAAGCAGCAGAGAAAATGCTAGATTTTCTGAGTTTCTGATTCATAGCTTGTTCTCTCTTACCTTTTTTTTTTTCTTTCCTCTCTTTCCCATGGACCAGCATTTGCTGTGTTTCTTTTATGGCTTGTTATTGTCTGTTCTTCTTTTATTTTCTTTTCTCTTGAGCAGTAATCCTTAATTCTCTAGTGGAAATTTAATAATATTCCTTCTTAACTCGCAGGCTCTTTTCGTTTCTTTTTCAATATTTTCTCGTGACCGTGATTTCCGTTTTATTTATTTATTTTCTTGTAGCAAAACCTTTTCGCAGATGGAACCTTACACGGACACCCAAATCTACCAGCATTGGAGTGGCTCTGGTGGAGGGTTCCTGGGGACATTTCAGTCTGTCTCAGAAGCAACATCTGAGCAGCCCTAAGATTTTTCTAAGGCGCTGCAGCATAAATTTTGAAAAGCACCTTTTTAGGGTAGCCTGTAGGTTTTCATTTCAATAAGAAGTGGTTTTGGTGCCTCATCAGATAAAAGTGAACTTTAAGGCTGGCGAAGAAAAGAGTAAATGGGGGAGAATGTCTTCTTACAGTTTGGAAGCTGTTTTAAGTCTCCGTGAAATTGACTGCCAAATAATTCCATATTTCAGTACTCCATTAGAGTCCACAGTTACTGCAGTTCTGAACTTTGCATTTTTTCCCCTTCCTTCATGGCACTTTCTTTTATGGCACATTGCTTTCAGGATGGTCAAAGTCTAAGTTTTTGCTGTGTTGAGAGAAGCAATTGCAGATTCTTTTTCTGCCACAAAATACAACTGGACCAAAATTATGCTACAGTTAGGAATTATTTGATTACCAAATTTTAAATAGAGTTTGACTTGTCTAAATTACCCCATTTTCAACATTAAGCCTAGCATACTTGTTTCGTGTGATTATTAAAAATTCGGTTAGTATCTTTATTTATGGATCATTTTCTTCTGAAATGCAGAGCCCTTTCTTTCTATTATTTGATAAACCAAAACAGCATCAAGCAAAATTGAGGCTTATTCAAAATGATGCCATAAAAATCTTAACATTTTGAAGGAGAAAAATTAGTTAATTCCACGATTTTGGATTATGTGGGCTTCTCAAATATTTATTTGAATTGTTCATCTTTTCCTATTCACTGACATTTGTGTAACAGCCATTCACTAATCTAGGAAGCAGCCCCTTTTCTTTCCTGTGCAGCTTTAAAAATTAAAGAACAAGATTTTATTATCTTAATCTCTGACCCTATTAGAAAAGCAGGCACAGAAAAAGAAAAGCTATGGTTATATAGGGTAATATAGGAAGAGATAAAATCTACACATTCTGAAATATTCTTACATTTCAGACTAACAGCTCTATCTTTAAATAACAATTCTACCTACTGCTAAGCATTTGGTGAAATACAGAAGACATTTTGTAATAAATTTATCAATTAATTTATTTTCAATGTCCTAGTCACTGTATTCATGAATGCTAACAACATTTACTATTTTTCTAGGAACGTAAATTTGGTTTAAAAATGTCACTAGCATTTACTGTATGATTTTTCTTCTAAATGAATTTTAGACAGGCCAGAACTTTACCCATGGAAAGAATGAACAGCACACTTACTAGTTATTAGCATGTGCCTGGGAGTTCTCAATTAAATTAGGCATAAACTAGTCTGTTCAGTTTCAAACAAAATGGAAATGAGGGTTGATGCTCCTCATGAAAATAAAAAGAAATGCTGGTAAGTTATTGAATAATAACGTATTGTAGCTTTTTAAAAATAACATCAAAATGATCTTCATGGACTATTTTGATGTCCCTTTAAGCTTCAAATCAACTATGATCTTGGAAATCTCATAATCCATATTCTCCAAGCAAGAAACCTTGTCCCTCGAGACAACAACGGTTATTCGGACCCCTTTGTTAAAGTGTACCTTCTTCCTGGGAGAGGGTAAGTGAAGAAACAGTGTCTTCTAAGTATTGCATCCCATGGATTCAAAAATAGTGTTGGTGTTTCTAGTCTCTAATTTTAAAGAGTTAAATATATCTTCCTTAGTTTTATTCACATGTCATATTTATTTATTTCTAACTATTAGATATGATGGAAATAAAAATTTGTAATTAAGCCTTAACAGGTTCTAGGAGAGCCTTGATCATAAGAAAATCTGTCTTGGTGAAACAATCAGTATTTTGAATCTAGAAACCACTATAACCCATCAGATGGACTGTGAAATCATTTAAAGAATTGTTTGTGGCAGATTTAGAGACTTAGCTTATCTTCCCAATTGCATTTGTTAAACTAACGTTCAAGACTCATAAGTTACTGTTTTATTTTATAAGATATTATTAGGTAACACATTACATGTTCATTAAGTGACTTAATGTATCCTTACTTATATGTGTATTTTCAAATCAGTGTTTTAAAAACTATAAAATAAAATAAGAGTCATATTTGACATGTTGAATATTAAATAAATATTTACTAAGTATGGTAAATATTTGGTAATAAATGAAAAATATCTCTGAATCTCATGTGATTTATAAACTGTTCATATAAAGCAAGTGCTCTTTAGAGATGTTTAATTTTTACATAATAAATGCAAATTGCTATGTTCTGGTATATAAATCAGTACTCAAGGTTGGTTTCAAAACAGTAATTTGGACTCAACAGATCATTATACCTTACCTGAACAATTTCTATTAGCCAAATTTGCATCTTGGAACCATAAATAATCAACAGTCGGAGGTTGATAAGAATTCGAGGCTGGTAATTTGAAGGCTCTGGTTTATTTTTTTTTTTTTTCATTTTTCATTTAACTTGAGTAACATTTGAATATTGCCTTTTATTTGGGAAACTTGTATTGTTGCACATGAGTAGAAAGAATAATGTAATTATCCATCCCATGCTCATTACTTAGTATCAGCAATTATCATCTCCTAGCCAATCATGTCTCATACAGTCCCCTATACAGATTATTTTAAAGTAGATCTCAACTATTACAACTTTTTTCTGTAAAGAAATAGTCATAATACTACATACAACCATTGTAATTTTAAAATGTTTAAATAATTCCTAATTTCCCCAATTACCTCGTAATATTTTCCTAATTGGTTTGAAGACCTAATTGATACTTATAGAACATTCTTCCCTTCAATAGCAGAATACATCTTCTTTTCAAGTGCACATGAAACATTCTCCAAGAGAAACTACGTTTCAGGCCATAAAACAAACCTCAACTGATTTAAAAGCATTGAAATCATACAACACATGTTGTATGACTATAGTTGGTTTGTTTGAACAGGACCCAAGTTAGAGTTATACGTTACCTTTGAATCTGCTGGTTGTTGACTAATTATATCACCATGGGCAGATCACCAGTTCTTTTGAGATTAATTTTTTTCTTGTTGACATTGACAGAGCCAAGGTGAGCAGGGAGCCAGTGAATAGTTTTGCTAGGAAATCAAATGTAGATAACACTCAGAAAATAATTTGAAAATTTCTAGGTACTATATCTAATTATGCATGCAGCCTTTACTTTTATCCCATTGATTTTATTTAGAAACTTAGAATTGCTGGTGTTGTGGTTCTATTTTTAAATCATTGCATTTTATTTATTTATAAGGATCACCAGCTAGCCATATAGCAGAGGAAAGGAGAGTTTTTATTTTATGTTCATTTATATCATAATTAGTTACAGCTGTAATTTGGCTGCTTTTTTTCATGTGAGCATAACAACAAACTGATAATTTAATTCTGCCTTTGATTGGGTCATTAGACCTTCAGTGTTATTTAATGACAATATTATGGGGCAAGAAGAAATCACTGCCTAGGGTGTATTTTTAATTGGCATTTGCTAATGAATGAATGAAAATAAAGTAGTGTCTTTTACTTTCTATCTTCTCTAATAGTATCCTGGAGAGTGTCACCTTTTATGCTATATGAGAGTGCCTGTCTTTTATTTATTACATGATATGTTTCAATTATTTCAATTATTTCAATTATTCAATGTTTCAATTGACTATTGCAAACTTGAGTAACCAGAAAGGGCAGACAGGTAACATGAATATGTCAGTCATTCTGGGGGGAGTAACAGGGGATTCCAGTATACAGAGTGAACTCCCCATCTCAAGCCATCTCCAGTGTTTTGTCAGACAAAACAAGCCTGCTGGGTGGGTTCCTCCCCAAAAGCAGCTAATCAGCTGCCCTATTCAACTCGTAAACCTTTTATTAAATTACTCCTAATTATTACAGCATCCAAGGCCTTGGGATTTTTTACATTTAGGAGGTATTATTTTCACTGTAGTTCTGAGATTGGTTTCTGCTTCATGTTATTTATATGTTCTGGTATAGGTCCTCTGGTTATTATTCTCGTATTTTCTTCTTTGTTTCTCTTCCTAACTTTTTTTCTTCCTGTCTTTCCGACTTGCCTGTTATATCCTTCACTCTTGCTCTTGGAATCAATGCAGTCAAGTCATGGTTGTCCAGAATGCAAGGTAGAGTTGGCTCATTTTCAGTGTCAATGCTGTGCTGTGATGTCTAAAGTTTATATGTACACACTTGAAAATATACATTCACCTGTAGTTCATTTGTATCTTTTTACATGTTGGTATCTATTGAATTAGGCTACCAGAAAATCGCTCTGATTACATTACTAAATAGGCTTAGCAGATGTGTGCAGTAGAAAATTGAAAAGTAAAAAATGTTAAAAACGGAAAAATGTGAATAAAGAAATATCACCCTGCAATATAGATATAACTAGTTTTCAAATATAATTTGTCCGCTAAAACACATTTAGCTTCTCATGCGGTAACCCTGGCTTAAGCGCTCCTGAGTCTTCTATTCCAAACAAAAACAAAACCTAGAGTCACTTTCAAAAGAAATTAACTGATCTTCTGGATGTCCAGTACTAGACATGGAATCTCATCTTAAAGACCAGAGTTTTGTAGTCTTTTTCCATGAATTAGACCTGATATTGAGACATTTCCGTGTCTTTATAACTTCTGCACCACCAAGGTATTGCTGTGCAAAAGGATGCCATAACCTGCCTGCTCTCCCACATTAACAACAACACAAGAGCATCCTTCTTCGTTCGCCAACAGTAGGAAACAGTTTTCTAAGAGAGCTCATAACTCGATACATCATTACATTGTCAGCCAAGAGTGTCTTTTAGATGCATAACTGGAAGCATTGTTTTGCACATTTCGTTACATTATATACTATGTGTGTTATTTATTTAGTTGGGGAGGTGACTCTTACACCATCTGTAGCAATAAGGTGGTGAGAATTTTAATCCCACACAAAATATTAACGGTACAGGATTTGTTTTTGTCTGTGACATTAACATTTAACATATTTCCTAATTCTGGCAAGCTGTGGCCCTAAAGACGTTGTTTCTGATTTTGATCCTGATAGCAGTTGGATATTTAAATATTGTAAAGAATAGGATTAGTCACCACACCCTTTCTGGTGGCCAGAATTTTTTTTGTTTCCTTACATCCACTTAATCATGGCAAACACTAAATTTGATATTCTGTAAGGTTGCTTGTTACGGCTAGCTGTCTCAGGATACCATCCAGATCTCTCAGACTGATGGGCAAAATTAGTTTGATTGAAAGAGATAATGTCATTTTAGAACAGATATTATCAATCCCTTTATGCAGAACCTTCCTATCATTTATCTGGAGAAACAGGGGTGGAGGGTAGTTGTCAGAATGACAATGATTGTCTGTATTTAACTTAGAAGAGAGCGTGTTTTGTAAATGTGAATACTGGTTGAAACCATCTAGGATGTGCTGGTCACAATTTCAAAGATCTAGAAGTCACTTTCTCATTATATGTTTCATTTAGAAGTCACTTTCATCATCTCTGAGAACTGTCGATGTGAGAAGGAATTATAATGATAAGGTACTGATATTGTAGTTTTGGCTGAGGGGCCAGTGAGTGAAGTCCTGAAGAACTTGGGTTTGAATTTTAGCCCTGCCTCTTAGAAGTTGTAAGCTTTCTCTAAAATGATTTCCTCTTCTGCTAAATAGAAATAATAATAGCACCCCTCCCAGGCATTTTGTGAAACAGAGTAAACCGCCAAAAGTGATAAGCATAATGTCCAGCACATAATAAACTCAATAATGGTAGTTGATATTATTGCCAATAGTATGTACAATTACACTCTCTTAGGGTAATACCACTCAGAATTCCCTAAGCTACTCTAAAACTGGCCTAAATTTGTTATGATATGTGTTTATATACAAATATATATAATTTATATATAGGAAGTATATATACATACACACACACACACACATATATATAGGAATATATATATATATATATAAAAGAATATATATGGCCCATGTATATATAAGAATATATATATATATATATATGAATATACATATAGGAATATATAGGAATATATATATAGGAATGTATAGGAATATATAATTCCTATATTCCTATAATTCCTATATTCCTATATATATATATAAGAATATATATGGCCAATATATATATAGGAATATATATATAGGAATATATATATATAGGAATATATATATAGGAATATATATATATAGGAATATATATATAGGAATATATATATATAGGAATATATATATAGGAATATATATAGGAATATATATATAGGAATATATATATATAGGAATATATAATTCCTATATTCCTCTGCCCCTCCCCTGCTTGTGCGCGCACGCGCTCTCTCTCTCTCTCTCTCAAAAGAAAAAGTAAATAAACATTAAAAAAAAGTTGTGGGATTATTCATATTTCATGATTGGCTACATCAAGTAGCCAGTGGTCAGTTATCCCTACAAAAAAGGAGATACAGAAAGCTTGGGCTACAGCATTACACCAAATTATTTAACATCACTGTATAGGAAACTAAACAACTTTGAACTTCGTTTTCTTCAATAATAAAATGTAATACATCTGTCATTCTTAAAATTAAAAAAAAAAAAGTCCTGTGAACTGATAAGAATTTCACTGGTCCAATTTTCTGGTCTCCTTTCATTTCCTCTTCCTACCCTTGGATCAATATACTCATAAGCTCTGGAAGCCCAAATCGTCAGCACCAAGATGAGGTGAAAGAAAGACCAGGAAAGAGCACAAAGAGTGCATGAACTCAGAAGTTGTCCCTGGGTAATTAGGAAATGGAAATGAGCTTATCCAAAGGATCCCATTCTGGTTTTCTCTCTTTACACTGTTTGACTAAGTGCAGACCTTTTCCCACTAATGAGACTACGAGACTTTGCTATGATTGAAGCTGATATTAGCTATCATAATACCTTGAAGTTCCATTCCTGGCTAGACTTTCTCTAAACCTCCTTGTTAGCATATCAGACTGTTTCCTCCAAGACCTATGTAAATCAGGAACAGGTGTTGTATGCATTTACAATTCAAAGGCCAAAACTTGTTTCATTTCAGTGGATTTTAAGAGGAAAAAAGTAGGAGCATGTTTTAAGGATCCATCCAATAAACACTTCTTTAGCACAGACTGTTCCACTGTGCTAGGAGCTGAGGTGAGAGTTGACAAACAACCATAGCTCTGACTTCAGGGAGCACAGGGGGCAATGAAGTGATGTGCTAAAAACACACTACTGCACAGAACAATAGAGCTTATAAAATGGAATATGATATGAGCTTCTTTCTCATTTAAAGGAAAATCCTTAGAGGAGTAATTAAAAATAGTGTGTGTGTGTGTGTGTGTGTGTGTGTGTGTGTGTGTGTTTCTTTATTGGACCTACTGTATTTTTTCAGTAAAGAAATATATATGTATATGTGTGTATGTATGTGTGTGTTGTGTGTTTCTATATATAAGTATGTGTATATATGTCTGTGGTCTTTATGTGTGTATGTGTGTGTATATATATGCATGTATGTGTGTGTGTATATATATGTATGCATGTATGTGTGTGTATATATATGTATGCATGTATGTGTGTGTGTGTGTGTGTGTGTGTATATATATATATGATTTCCAATAAAGGAAAACCAAATAAAACAAAAGAAATAAAAACCTTCAATATTTTAATTCTATGAGAGTGAAATAGAAAGAAGCCATCATATCCCATTCTTCTTTCTCATCTATATTTTTAAATTAAAAAGAGAAACTCAGAGTACTGTTTTTCTGTCAGTTTAGGGAAGAATAATTGAATTTCAAATATCTTTTTCTGCCTGTCTTAAAAGCAGATTTACTCATGAGAAAATAACCGGTCAAATTAAAAAATGAAAGAGAAAAGAAATTAGTCAAAACTTCAAGGGGATGAAGGTTAACTTTTCTTTATTAGCCCCATGCCCCATCTTGATTAATTGACTTTTTATTTTCCCTGGTTAAAAAACTTCTCTGATTATCAGATATGGGCTCATTGTCCTCATTTAATATCATTATTGCCATCTTCCCAGGAGGGAATATAGTGTGTTTTCTGGACGAAGAAGGAAACAGAAAAGGAGCCCCACTTTTTCCTCACCCTCATTTATGCTCACGTTTAAGAGTCCCTCTGCTTGACCATCTTCAGCTTGTAAATCCAGATTCTGATACAGATGGGAGAACGTGTGGAGAGTTTTCACTTGTGTGAGATGGCTACACAGCCCGATCAGATCATGCTCCAGGTGGTCGGTACATGGTAGTTAAAAAACAAGTGTCGTTGAAGGAGTGGCTTTGTGCGACCATCTCTGTGTCATAAAATTCAAGTACAAAAAAACTGCAAAGGATTTCATTATCATTTACACAGCTCAACCAGGAAGAGTGGAGGCCAGTTGTGTTTACCGACAATAATCCTAAAGGAAATGGACACATCGAGTCTGGAGAGAATTAAAGAATCAAATTCATTAATAACATAAAATTCTGCCAGTTTGGGTTATTCCCGAGTGTATCTGGGCAAAAAGAAATATTTATGGTAATTATCCCTGGTTCCACAACACTCTCCTGGGATATACTATTCAGAATTTCCCTACACCTCTAAAACTTGCCTAATTTTCTGTATGTGTCTATATACACACATATTGTATAAAATTTATATTACATATACAGGAAATCTATATATCTAAATTGAAGGGAAGGACTTTAGATTTTCTGGTAAAGAAGACAAACGAGGCACTGCAGCTGATAAAGCCTGAAATTAAGAAACTGGTGGCTTATTCAGATTTTGTGAACCTAATCAAGTTCACAAAAAAAGTACATACAGCTTACATTTAAGAGCAACCAGTCAGTTTCCCTATGTCTGGATCATAGTCCTGCCAGTTAATAACTATGCCACCTTCCCAACAGCCCTTAATTCCACGGATCTTCAGTTTTTTCTACCCTGTCTCACAGAATTACCACGAGGGTTAAATGAGCTAATACATAAAAAGCATTTAGAACTCTGCCTGAGAAAAACTAAGCATTTAATGAATGTTAGCTGTTTTTATTTTAATGTGCTTACCTTATAAATTGCTTTTCACCCACGAACCAAGAACTTTTAAAAAATGTATATGTGAAAAAAACGTGAAAAATTGTGGTAACAATTATCCATATTCATAGATTCAGAAAAGATGATGGCTAATAAATCCTTTTCAAGACATTTTAATAATACAGACCATTTTCACATATATTGACAATATCTGGAATTTTCAAGAAAGTACTGGAGTTTATGTTTGACATTAATTCCCATCTTCTTAAAATATGATGCATTGAATTATTCAGCATTGAAAAAAAAATTTGCTGCTATTTACTGTATTATGAATTTTACCCTTAATGTTTCCCCATGATCTCATTACCTCGATAACAAACAAATAGTCCAAAACAAATAGAATTTTTAAAAGTCAGACTACCATATGTTTTTCTTCTAAGTATACCTGCCTAGAGAAATAGCCATGAATTCTAAAGTAGCTACCAACCAAGGCTTGTTATTATCTTGAAAGTGCTCACATTCATTCTTCTGATGATATCATTAAAAAAAAAATTTAGGCTCCTGGGTAGCTCATTCGGTTAAGCATCTGACTTGGGCTCAGGTCATGATCTCATGGTTCGTGAGTCCAAGCCCTACATTGCTTCAGGTTCTCTGTTCCTCTCTCTCTGCCTGTAACCCGCTGGCTCTCACTCTCTTCCCTCTTTCCCTCTCTCTCTCTCTCTCAAAAATAGATAAACACATTTTAAAAAACCAAAAACATAAGATATAAAGACACATAGCCTACCAAAGTTATTTTGAAGTTTTATTGGAAAATATTTCAAACTGAAAATTATAGACAATAACAAATACCTCTGTTTTTGATATTTGGTTCTATCAAATTTTAATATTCTGCTATAGAGGCTCCAAATTTTTTTATTAAAAAACATTTTGTATGTACCCTCTGAAACCCTCTGAAACCATTCCTCTGTCCACCTGAGAAAACTACTAAATAGAATTTGATACCTATAATTCCCAAGCTGACTTATGATATTAATATATTTTTATTATATATACATGTATACGTAGTTTACTGTATTAGCTCACATGATTTTAATTTTAAATCATAATAACTTACTTTAGTTATCCTTGTGCAAATTTGTTGCTTAACTTTTTTCTAGATGTATCTGTCTTGATATATGGAGGTGTATTTTATTCATTTTAACTGCTGCTATTTTACTGAATGAATATATTGTATATATCATATTAATATGCTGTTAGAAATAATGTTACGGTGAATGTTCTTGAACACATTCCTTGTGCACAGGTGAGGAGAACACATTCCCTGTGCACAGAAGAATTTCTCTAGATAGAAGTGGAATAAGTCAAAGTAGAATTTGCTGGGGGTTTGGGTACATAAACTTCACCAGTTTCATCTAAAATCCATCTAAATTCAGGTAAAAAGTATGTATCAATTTATACTATCTATAATACATGACAATTCCTGTATTTTCAAATCATTGCATTTACACTTCCCCAAAATTATTTGCAGTTTATCTTGAATAAAAACATTGTCAAATCCAGCTTTTATTTTTGTACAGATGAGTTGGTTAGAAGAGAGAAAGAAGGTCGATGCTTTATTCCTTAATTTTGATTCAGTTTACCATGGCTGAAATAGGAGGTCCTGGGAAACATGAGTTCAGTGGTTCTCATCCTTGGATGCACATTAGTTTTACCCAGAAGATTTTAAAAATTTTGATAGTCAAGCGTCACCCCAGACCTATTAGATGAGGACTCTTCGGAGGTGCCAGGCAAGGAGATATGGGTGCATGGCCGGTTGCCCTCTTTGCAGCCTTAGAACTTGGATTCCTAGCTAATCCCAGTATGCAGTCAATGTTGTGAATTACTGCCCCTGCATATCCTGGTAAGAAAGAGAAAAAAGCCAGAGACAGAAGAAAGACATTCTGAAGGTGGGATGCACTGGAGCTTGATTCTCAACAGCTCTGTCTAGAATGGATAGGGTAGATTGTGCCTGTGAAACAGTAAGAGGCATTCCAGGAAGTGGAGCGCATGAGACCAGGAACTAGCAAGAGTTAGTCTGCCCATAGCTGGGAACACACACCACCAAACCCAGGGAGAGGATCCAGTCCTTTTAGAAAAGCCACCTCGTAAAGTCAAGGCACATGAAAGAACTCCAGACAAGTATGTTGGTTTTCAGGACTCTGGTGCCCATCAGCACTGAAGTGTTATCTAGGACCTGAGATCGAAGGCTAGGCAGAAAATTCAGGAAAAAAGCAGTGAAGATTAGATAAAGGCCTTCTCTGTGGGGTAACATTGGCTAATAGCAACCATGATAGTTCATTCCCATCAGCTGATTGATGTCAAGTATAGATGTTACCATATAGTTCATGTAATTATCTCTTGGGAAAGATTTCCTAAATTACAGTATAGCTGGAACACCTAAAGCTTTTCTTTAAAAAACTACTTCAGGGCAAATAAAACCAAAGGCATCCAACATGTTCTTAAATTGTCATTTTTTATTCAATTTAAAATAAGGCTTAAGATGGTAAGATGAGGAGATGATTGCATAATGATTTAACACAAAGTATCATCTTAAAATGGCTGCACGACCTTCCTGTTAACTATGAAGTCATCAGTTAAGGTGAATAATCAATGTAACTTTTTTTTCTGTTTTTTTTTTTTTTTTGGCTTCTAATTCAGTGCTGAGTACAAGAGGAGGACTAAATATGTTCAAAAAAGTCTTAATCCTGAATGGAATCAAACAGTAATTTATAAAAGTATCTCCATGGAACAGGTATGCAATGATTATTTTCTGTGACAGATTTAGGCTAATATAAGAATAGCAATGGCAAAAGTATTAAAAGATTGTAGTCTATCAATTCTGTCACACGGACAAGAAGGAATAAGTAAAATATATATGAGAAAGGTAGCCAGTGAAAGGAAATGGGTACAGTTCAAAGATCCCATGAATGTAAACGTGGGCATTTTGACAAAACAGCCGAAAAATAAGCAAAGACATAAGACCAGTGGAACATTTTCCACCAATTATTTCAAAATTTAAATAGTTCAACAGACTAGGCCATATTTGTCATATTTTGAGGGAAACTATTTTTCCAACTGGCTGTACATTTTTTTTAAAATTTGGCCAATCTCAGGGGCACATGGGTTGCTCAGTTGGTTAAGTGTCCAACTTCTGCTCAGGTCATGATCTCATGGTCCATGAGTTCAAGCCCTGCATTAGGCTCTGTGCTGATAGCTCAGAGCCTGGAGGCCTCTTCGGATTCTGTGTCTCCCTCTCTCTCTAGCCCTCCCCCATTCATACTCTGTCTCTGTCTCGAAAATAAATAAACATTTTTTTTTTAATTTGGCCAATCTCTTTTCTTTTTTTTCCAGTGTTATTGAGATATAATTGATGTAATACATTGTATACGGTAATGTTAGACACCATAATGCTTTGATATGTATATTACAAAAGTAATACTTGGCTATATTTGACTTTCATAAACAATTCAAAGAAAAGATTTTAGTGTATATAAATATATTATTGATAGGCGTCTGTGTGGCATAGTCAATTAAGTATCTGACTCTTGACCTTGGCTCAGGTATTAAACTCACTTTTGTGCATTTGAGCCCAGCATTGGGCTCTGTGCTAATAGCACAGAGCCTGCTTGGGATTCTGTCTGTCCTCTCTGCCCTTCCCCCACTTGTGTGTGCTCTCTCTCTCTCTCTCTCAAAATAAGTAAATAAAATTTAAAAAAAATGTATTATTGTACCAGACAACATTTTAGGAATTCTCTGTCTTCTCTAAATTGAGGCCTCATAAGTCTGACATTGTGAAGCTGAACTGTACAGACCAAGACATACAGATGACTAGCCTCAAGATTATAAAGGAGGTTTAGGATTTGTTCTCTGGAAGATTTCTGATGTGATTGTGAAGTTGAAGCTAGGTATAAATTGTAATCTGGGTTCTTGAATTTAAAAGAAGTTAAATTTACCTGCAGAAATAAGGCAATGCTACTTACGTCTTTCGATGATTTATTAAAACCAAAAAACTCTAATCCAAATATTTTATCTAAATTACCTAGACAGTTTTGCAACCTATGAATTCCATGTATTTAAAGAGCATTTATGGATTCTGCTTTTATTTTTAGAATCTGAGGGGAGTGTTAGAATAACAGGAAATGAGTAAAACTTTGAGGTCTCTTACGAGCAAACACTAGGTTTGACTGTAAAACCATTGGTATTTCACATACTATTTAATATAAACCCACATTTTTAGATAAATTTGAAGTCCTTTTATACACTTCAAGGAAGTGAAAGTAAATGAATCTATAATAGAGTGTGATGAAAATTTATGATGAGGGATGGGGTTAATGACATTTTGATTTAAACTGTAGCTCAAGAAGAAAACACTGGAGGTGACCGTCTGGGATTATGATAGATTTTCTTCCAATGACTTTCTTGGTGAGGTGAGCATCTGATTTCCTTTTCCTTATTCGCTTTCATTATGAACCACCAATTAGAGCTTGATGCAAGCGTATTTCTTAAGTTTATAAGATAACCATTTTGGTTAAAGCCCTTCGGTGGATAGAATGTATTTCCTGATTCATCCTTTTCAGTTGATGAATAGTAACTTGAGAAATGGTCTTCACTTTACCATTTGATGTACTTTATAAATAATTTGCAAGATGAACTAGTAATTGTTTTCATAGGAGATATATAATCATGCTGTGAATCCAAATGATTATGTTAAAATTTTGAGATAAACTTTATAAAATGAGCTAGATTTTTAAATTGCATTTTCAGGTTATTGAGTCGCTATTCCTCACTGAATGTATCATTGACTTTATGTGACATTTTACATTCTTATTTCTTTGAAGTATCCCGTGAAAACTCTCAAAATATTTTACAAGGCAAAACTAGAAGTAGGAGAAGACAATAAAAAGGAATTTTATGTAAATTCACATGAAATCTAACCTCATTAATGAACTCTAGCACAGTGGTCAGATTCTGCATTTTTGGTTTGTTTTTGTTTTCATCTATCATTTTTCCAAAAATATATATTTTATTTAGTGATCTTTGCTAAAACAGAAGTTGTGAATTAATGTTAAAAAATAAGCCATAAGAGACTCTTGAATACAGAGAACAAACTGAGGGTTGATGGGGGGTGAGGGAGAGGGGAAAGTGGGTGATGAGCATTGAGGAGGGTACCTGTTGGGATGAGCCCTGGGTGTTGTATGGAAACCAATTTGACAATAAATTACATTAAAAAAATAAAAATAAACCATCTCTTAAAAAAAATAACACCTAGACAATATGATGTCCCTTCCCAGAAATCATAGAAAACTGTTATGTAGTCTAGGTGATGTGAGACCTTGTTTGGTTCCTAGACTGTATTTCTCTTTCCCATCAAAACTAGACCATTTGACCTTTAATTGCAGTCTCATGCTAGTACAGCCACTGGGAATAGTCTTGCCCTTCGGACAGTTCTAGGATGCACTGTTATATCTGACTTAATGTCCCATTTCAGAAAACTGATTTATTGTTGTTTTTAAAATTGATTGTTCACATGAATTTAGAGCGTATATCCATTGTGTTGGTTCTCATTATTTTATGTCTCATCAAATCTGAAATGCCAGCAACTCTAAAATGCACTATTACTTACGAATCACTAAGAAAGAAAAAAATGCTGGGAAGTCTGGGTGGTTCATTCGCTTAGGAGTCCGACTTGGGCTCAGGTCATGATTTCACAGTTCATGGATTCGAGCCCCGTGTCCAACTCAAGTCCCGCATCTGGCTCTGTGCTGACAGCTCAGAGCCTGGAGCCTGCTTAGGTTTCTGTTTCCCTCTCTCTCTACCCCTCCCCCCGCTTCTGCGTTGTCTCTCTCTGTCTCTCACAAATGAATAAATGTTAAAAAAAAAATAAAGACAAAAAATGCTGCCAGTTAAAACATGACACAGTGCTTTCTCACCGTTAAGTTGTTAGTCATACCCCTATTTCAAAGATAAACTAAAGTATGTTTTAAAATACAGGGGATAAGTTAGTAATTTGCAAATTGCCCATTCTTTTTTTATTTTGTCCCTCTCATAACTAAAACCAATCTTTAAAAATGATATCCAAGTTAGAAAAACAAAAGATCCAAATTTAGTACTAGAATGTGTTCATTTCACAAAAGAAAGTTTTCTTTCATGAAGAATTGCAAGTCTACCTTTTTACGTGATCTCCAAAATAATTAATAGTCTGAGATTTTATACAGTTCCATTTAACCAAGTGTTTATTAGACATCTATGATGCACAGGGCATTGTTCCCAATGTCATGCGTAAAGAAACATGAGGAAGACAGCCTGGTCGTCCTCAACGTCATACTGTATCTTATATCCATGAATAAATTTCAGGTCACAGAAGAGAGTAATAAGTGAATTATATCAACCTCATTGACTTCCTGCATTGTTTTTCAGGTACTGATTGATTTATCTAGCACATCTCACCTCGATAACACTCCTAGATGGTATTCTCTCAAAGAACAGACTGAAAGCCTCGATCATGGCAAGTCTCATTCCAGTCAGGGCAGCCAGCAGCCTCCAAAGCCATCTGTCATCAAAAGCAGAAGCCATGGTATCTTCCCTGACCCATCCAAGGGTAGGAGACATTTCAAGTAGAAAAAGCTTTTGTCTCCTTGTTCACTTAGTAACTTCTGAATATGAATGCCTGTAGATGTAATTCATTTTGAAATGTTGGATTCTGTTGGAAAGTATGTAATATAATGTCATGCAAAGAGTGATTGATATGGAATCAGGAGTAAAGGGTGTTAGTCTCGGATCAGCCCATAATTAGGTTTACTACTTGGCGATCTTCACCTAACTCTGGTTTTGAAGCAGGATAATGGAGGAGTTTGGGCTATATGAGCTGTTGGGTTATTTCCAGCTCTCAGATTCCATGATACTAGGATTTTATAAAATGTGTTGGGTTATTCCGTAAAGAAAAATAAAAATCCTCAACAGTTCATTGACGAGACATACTCATTATTACCATTGATGCAGATTTCTTCTAATTGTTTAAACCCCTATTTTTTCATAGGTATTTTCTTATTCACATATTATCTATATGTAAGCTATACATAATTTTGCATCCTGATTTTTACTTGTCATATCAAGAACATTTTCCCCATGTCATCACAACAATTGGTATGTTGAAATTTACTTAAACCTTTCCTAAATGTTGGCCTCAAGCTAATTCTATGATTTTTTTTAAAACTCTGATTATTATTTTTTGAAATAATAATGTTATACATCGGTTTGGGCAATACACACAGAATTCCCATTTGAATGAGATTTTCCTTTGAGAGGTTTATTGCCAATTATCCTACGACACATTAATCTTCATCATAAACCGAGTTACTACCTGTATGAGATAACCATGTAGTATCTTCCCTAGATATATTGAACTATGTACAAGTATCAACTATAACTTTTTATACTGGACCTGAGTCTTGCTCCCTTCTCTTCTCAGAAAGTATATCACATTGAAAAGTGGTTCTTTGCACATTAGAAAGGAATGGGTCCCAATTGCATGTGTTCTAGGAGATGGAAAACCACGAGGCCAAGTCCAGTAGGACACTGAGTTGATCTGATAAACCACAGACTCCCATGCGTGCTACAGATATGACTTATGACTGAGCTTTATAGATCATTTATGGATTCCACTTCCAGAACAACTCTGCCCTGATTAACGGTCTAGAAGATCATTAGCATAAAGACTTCTCTCCCTCTGACTGCCATAGTCAATGTGGGATCTATAGTCCACATTCTCTAAACTCACCCGAGACATGATTCTACAGTCCCCACACTTGATGTGTCCTATAGTGATTCACGCCCCTTTGTCCAGGAATTCACCGCATTTTTACTTAAAACTCCTCTGTGGTAGTGTCAGCCTATCGTCTCCTGCCTGGTCCCTACCTGAATCGGCAGTTGCTTGCTAAAAGGATAAGTTACCATAATTCATTTACGTGAGGATAGTCAGATGTATTTCCTCTTCTCACAGTTCTCTCTTCTTCTCAACATTATCATCCTCTTGACTCCCCTCCCCCACACGGCTTCCCAAATGTTTAATCACATTGCCGAGTAGGGAGCAGTCGCATAAGTAAGCCCAACAGGCAGCGGCATTAACATAAATCTTAGACAGTTGCAAATGACGTGAGGCCGGGCTCGATGGGAGGAATGCTGGAGCCACGTTAACTCCTGTTTCACCCTTTTGTAACCAGACATGCAGGTTCCCACCATTGAGAAATCCCACAGTAGTCCTGGTAGCTCGAAATCCTCCTCCGAAGGTCACCTCCGCTCTCACGGACCATCTCGCAGCCAGAGCAAAACCAGCGTCACCCAGACCCACCTGGAAGATGCAGGGGCTGCCATAGCCGCTGCCGAAGCCGCAGTGCAACAGCTCCGCCTGCAACCAAGTAAAAGACGCAAATAAATTCCTCAGCATGGCAGCTTAATGTTCATCTGTTGCCTTCCTTCCCTGCTGTCCTTCCCTGTCTGCTTTCTGTGTTTTGGCACACCCCGCTCACTCCGTTCTCTGTCCCTTTGTCTGTGTAAGGACAGTACCGATACATATATATGCTCTCTCTCTTATTTAAAAAAAAATTTTTTTTATTGATGTGGACCGCAATAAAACTGGCTGTTTCCCCTTTGTCTCCACCATCCATCCAACCTGGCTCATAGTACTTGGTAGCTGTGTCCGTGATGTTTGCAGACAACGCAATGTTGTGTGTCCTTTGTGTGTGCACTTTAAATATCCTTTCGACTACAGGAATTATAAGCACACGTGACTGCCAGTTTTCTAGGCATTACACCAAAAAGCACACACCCGAGCAGTTAGAGCAGATTGGAAGTGAGATTCTCTGAAAACATTCCAAAATTGGGGGCAGAAGAGTAATACCACCAGCAGGCAAATTTTCGAACCTGGAGGGGGAAAAGACACTTCAAGCTTAAATACCTTAATGGATTATGCACGTGAAGTATTGTAGCTTTCCATGTGGGACACTTGCTAATCGTTTGACAAAAAAAAAAAAAAAAATCTGTGAAGAAAATCATGTCTCATATTTCCAAAAAATTACATAATATTAACATATGTATAAACATATGTGATGAGGCAGTGTGACCTCCTTAAGGAACACACTGGGGTCCATTTCGTTGGATCACACTTTGTGTATGATAACAGTGAATTTATTGGTTACTTTTTTCCTAACCATTGGGGATCCTAGGACAGTCAAGATATCAATTAAAGAATAACAATCCACCCATCTTAACTGCTGTATTTTCATTTAATTTATGAAAATGTAGTCAACTGATATATCAAAACTTAGTAAGAACAGAGATTTTACAAATGGAGGTGCACTGTTCCTTCCAAGAGACATCAGCCAGACAATGGACATAGACTGATGTTATCCCCACGTCCCAAAGTCTTCATTTCCAAAGAAACAGCCAGTTTTAACCCCTTTAGTGCTATGCATGTGGTGTCATTTTGGCATTTGAAAACCCACCTTATTTAAAGAGAGCAAAAGATCACTTCTGTTTGCATGAGTAACATTTAAGCTGGTTCCATCTGAGGATACATACTCTGGGTTTCCATTTCACCCACACTGCCACAGCAGCACATAAAAGCGGTCAGTCTAATCATGCCAGGAAGCAGCACAGACACAGCATAGCAGGAATCCTCCCCATTCAAAGAACTCAGTCTGATAATCTGCCTCCACCAGCCAATGGCAACCAAGACCAAAGCCAGCTAGCCCTCAGGAAGGTGATGTCTGATGGACCAGTCAAGCCAGAAGGAGGTGAGCAGAAAGGCGCTATTCAAAGCACACAGCGAGAACATCCCCCAAATTTAAAGCCTTCCTCTTTTAATTTTTAGACATTGTCTGATAAAATATGTTTATCCCCTTTTTAATGTGCTTTTGTGGGCATGGCATTTCAGGACTTCCTTGTCGCTGTGTAAGTCCCAAAATCAGTCCCATGATATATTGACTACGGTGATTTGTATTTTTCTATGCACTGGGCATCTTTTGACTTCTGTTGGGAAATAGATTAACAATATTCATATTGCAGAATGGAATGCATGCTACTAACCTAATCTGTTCAAGCATGACTATAAATATGTTGCATTGTGATAAAAGTTTAAACTGCTCAAAATTCGAACTAGCATACCAGTTGGAATGTAGATCAGTGTCTGTTGCATATTATTTCAAGTGTAACTTTTTAAACATTCAGTGGATTTTGGAAATTCTTAGAGGAAAGTAAGGGAAAAATTGTTAATGCACTAATTCACCTTTACATGGTGAAAGTTCTCTCTTGATCCTACAAACAGAGATTTTCCACTCATGTTTCCATAGTTGTTAAGTGTATCAGATGTGTTGGGCATGTGAATATCCAAGTGCCTGTGTAATAAATAAAGTATCTTTATTTCATTCATAAACTACTGGGTTCTGAGCCATTGTTATATGATGCAGCTTAAAATGAGTGTGTCAGTTTTTGCTTTCTCATTTGATTCCTTGCAATAGAGTATTTATAGTTCTTGTTCCATTGCTAGTGAGATCTCTAATGATAGACCATGTGGGGAGCAGAACAAAGTTTTATGTCTGAAACATTATTAGCTAGATGGAAAATTACTGCTAAATAAGCACCAAGCGTACATAAACATGTAAGTAAGTGATAGGGGCTGGGCTGCTCAGTGATACTTCTGCTATGTCTTGCTCGAACATCTGATCTACTCTGCGGTCTTCCCAGGTTTCTGTTTGGAGGAAGACAAATCCCATGAGCCCTCGCTCTGGGTGGGTGGGTGTATGTAAACTTGGTTCCATAGCTGTGTTCAGAAAGGAAAGCAAGTTTGCATCCATCCCTAACTTGACCCCAGCATTCCTGCAGTTTTTCCCAAGAAAGAGTGCTACTGCCAGTGACAAAAATCAAATGAGGGTGATTATAAAATTGTCTTTGAATTTAGTTCAAAAACATTGGTAAAATGGTTTTTTTTAATAGGATACTAGTGCTCCGTTATGTCCCTTCTAGCCCTAAAGTACTTGATTTTATGATTCTCTACTTGCCACCAAATTAAAATCAAGCCTTATATTTTCCTATTGCATTCCTCTTTATTCTCTGAAAACCAAAATTTATAATAGGCTCTTGTTCCAACGAATCAGATATTTTGGGACAGTGGAAAGTACCTGTGGCATAAAACATAGTGATGTTTTCTAAATTAGCCTGGTAATTATCACCTCTGCATGGTTACCCTTTTCTACTTAGCTTACCAATACTTTCCAAAAGTACTTAAAATCCCACCTGTGACTTTTTCTTCCATCAGATAAGTTCAGTGGATTTCTTAATGTTACTCATTTTCTTACTTCAGATAGTCCATAATGATAAAGGTCACAGTAGTCAAATGCTTCCCTTATTTCACACTCTATTTTTAATGATCATGATATAAGTATTGCTATAGAATATTTTGTCTGAGTTTTTTCTAGATATGGTTAAAATCTATAGCAAAATGCTTTTAGTTCCCTTTATTTGAATAATGCTGTAACAGAAATTCATATACATTTAAGGTGCCGTGACTGAATACTGAAGTCATTCTGTACTGAAATAATCAAGATAACATGCCGTGGTGAACATTTCTTGTTTAATTTTGTATTAGCAGACGATAAAGAAAGTGTCTATTTTGTGAAACATAATTATTTCCCTGCTACCGTAAATGCACCAAGAATATAATTCAGCCATGCATTTTGCCAAACAACTGGTGGTAAACATGCTATAGGATCGAATTATATAAAATGCTGTGCCATTAGTTGAAAGCTTAGAAAAACTGGTCTGAGATGTAAACGTACAAAGAGCCAACGGGTTCCTATTCTCTAACCGCATACATAAGTATTATTAATTTTAAGTGTTCAGATAAAAGCCTTCCATTTCAAACCTCACAATGGAGTCCATATAGTCCCATCTGCTTTCTGATAATCCTGCCCTTCATTTGAATAGTTCTTCACATTATACCAAGTATGTTGTCAGCCATCTTCTCATTTGATCACACCTAGTAGATGAGGTCTTCACTGAAGATCACCTTATCCCTTTCTTCTGAGTGAGCAGTCAGAGAGATGGCTAGGATCACGGGTAGAATACACACCCAGAAATTCCTAGAATTGGCAACCTGACCTTTGCTACGAGGCCTAAATCTTTGCTTTTTTAATACTCTGTCTCCTTTGAAATCAAACTCTTCTTTCAATAAAACAATTGTCATTTACGTATATGTTATTTATTGTTCCACTTCTTACAAATGATTAGAGTTTGCTAGAAATGATGGCAGAGTACAATTTAGACTTACTGTACCTACATGACCCTCTTTTCTGAAGGCCGGGAGTGAAGCTGCCACAAACAAGGAAATAAAACCCTGTCATGCATAAGCCCAGTGTGGCAGTAAGCAGAGTCTGTAAGGCTCTGTGTACATCTGTAATCGTTTCTATCAAGGGTGACAAAATCGTCCCTAAAGAGCCGTTCAAATGTGTGTGTGTGTGTGTGTGTGTGTGTGTGTGTGTGTATGTGTATATATATATATATATATATATATATATATATATATATATTGTGAGCCTCTCAGCAGATTTTTGCTTGGAGTAGCATAAAATATGGGTCAAGCAAGAATTATGGAGTGAGCCAGAGAGAACTTTCTCCCTCCAGGGTTTAGGTGCACGCTGGGAAACCTGAAGAGAAAGATTAGACAGATTGCGCCAGATAATCCTGATGCCTAAACAACTCTTTTGTGTTTAGAAATCCCTGCAAAGGTTTGTTTTTTTTTTTTTTTTTTCCAAGCCAGTTGGTTTGGCTGAACACAAGCTGTGCCATTTCAGAAGGTGGGAGCAACCAAAGAGCAGAGTTTTAGAAAACAGTTTTCTCTAAGCCATGCTCAAACTAAAACAAATGGAAGCATTCCTTAAACCTTAAACATGAACTTAGTTGACCCCAAATATATCACATTTTAAGTGCATTTTGAAATTTCTGAGCTATTTTTGCTTGCTACTAAGATTTTAGGTGAGTTGTAACTTTAGAACCAGTACTACAGGCTGAGGAGAAATGTCCCTCCACCCCAGGCAATGAGTTAAGGGCCACTGGAATGGGTTGGAGAGGTTAGGGGAGCAGATGAACCATGGAGTAAATTGTGCAAGGGAATTAAGATTAAGCATTCCTAAGTGTGGCCGAGTTATAGGAGAATAGCCTGAAACCTACTTCCACAGACCTCACTGCTGGAAACTCCGCTTTCAGTCAGGCTCACTTTCAGCAGCTGTCAAAGAAGAGTTTCATATCTGCACGTTGCCGTGGTGAACTCTTACTAAGCCATCACTCTGTGGGAGGTGCTCTCTTGGGCAAGTGGCAGGGGGTGGCTGGGCTGGGAAGCTGGGTGGGCACTGGGAGTAGAAGGGATTGTTGGTTACAGAAGGTGGTAGCTAATCAGTGTCCCATTCTCTTCTGACTGGAGGTTGATGGTTCCTTTTGGTCAGAAAGAATTTAGCATTCTCTGTTTCTGGGAAGGACAGGGTCCAAAAGGAAGTCAAGGAGAAATCAGAAGAGAAATCAAAGTGAGTTCATTGGGAAGTGAAGTCTTCATTCACGTATGTAAGAGGTTAATAAAAACAGATTTGCATTCCTCATTTCAATGTGTTCATGTAAAAAAGCTGAAATACAACTTTGGGTAGTTTACAATGGAAACAAAATTGAAACTGTAATGATGTGAACACAGCAAACATCCAACAAAATCTGAGGGGATCAAATTGTATAATTTCAGCTTTCAAAGTTCTGTGCTTATTTCTCTGGGGGTGAGGGTTTTCCTTGTTGTCTATAAAGATCAAAATGCTCTTCTAAAGTTTTGTTTTATTTAAGAGATGCCAGATTTTCATAGAATGATTGATGATGCATTTTCAACTCTTTCAGTAGTTATTTGACATTTATTGCCAGAAATCTCTCTGCTATACATGCAGAGTCACAGAGAGTAAATGTATAGCCCTGACCATGAGACACGGTCTCTTGGTTATGGATATTTATTCACAAAGATGAATCCGCTGATCTACCATCACTGGGTACTTTTGTTCTTTTCCAGTAATTGCTATGGGTTTGCACTAAGCCATCCACATGTCTGGTTCACACTGGGGATTTATATGTCCATTTCATCTGCCATGAATTCCAAGACCAAATGGCCCATCTAGGTATCAAACTTAATTTCAGTACTGCTGCACCTTAGTCAAATGATGTCGCTCTGGGCCTATATAATTGGATGTGACTAATAATACATGATCTAATTGTAACATGCCACAGTCCCTCAAATGCTACTTATGACACATCTTTAACAAAGTTAAACTTAATTTTTTAAATGCAAACTACTTAGGCTTGAAGAAATTATTTTCAAAAAGTTAATTTATCAAATTACCACCAGGGAGCAGGACCCTGAGGAAATGAGACAGGCAAGTAAATGCTGATGGAGGAAAGAAATGAGAAGCATGAAGCATGAGAAGGCTGATGGGGACACAGTGCGGGACCTTGGACAGAGGGTACAATATGAGCATGGGGCTGGGGGTGTTATCACCTGGGTAGGAGGGATCATGGAACCACGGGAAATGCCACCTAAGGAGAGGCAGAGGAATGCCAAAGCACCATCTGGCTACGTGACAGTCTTGCCTAAATCCAGATACCTATCCATGAATTACTTGGTTTTTTCCACTTTTCATCCGCATGTATTACATTATCTAAAACCATGATCTTTCACCCATTCTCCATTGTGCAAGATAATTGGGAAGTGGGGGGGTGGAATTAGTGAATGGGATAGGATGAAAGGAATGTGTACTGAGCCAGGCTCTGGAAATACCCTCTTTTCTTTTTATTTCATTGCTGTGTTGAATATGTAAATATACAATTAATCCTTGAGGAGCCAAAAGAAATACTTACTGATTTTAAATGAAAACATACTGTATCAGAAATGCAGAATTTTGATTGGGGTGTTGAGTCGTTTAGATATGTGAATAGGATTAATGTAGATAACCATAGCTTTATACCTCGGTGTATTTTAAGATACTGAAAGGCAAAGATTTCTGTAAAGATACTGAAGGATAAAAATTAATTAAATTAGTAACTTGAACAGTATCTCATCAAAATATTGATATTACAAATCAAACAAAAACATAAATGTTTAAGAAGAAAATACTTAGTCAGGAGCACGGGACCCTTTTTAAAAAAACATAAGAAAAACATTGGGTTGTAATTTCTGCCATATTTATTCTTTTTTTTTTTTAATGTTTATTTCAGAGAGAGAGAAGACAGAGTAGAGGCCAATAGACAGGGGAACAGAGGATCCAAAGCCAGCTCTGTGCTGACAGCAGAGAGCCTGATGCTGGCTTGAGCTCGCAAATCATGAGATTATGACCTGAGCCAAAGTTGGATGCTGAACAGACTGAGCCCCTCTGCTATATTTATTCTTGAAAGAGCACAGGAACAAAATCCACTTTTCCTCATGAACGTATTTCAAACTCAAACCACATTATTTGAAGTTCTATAGGTCACATTATAATTTTATCCAACTCTTTATATAAAATGAATTTGGAATCTATACAAAGAGGTATAAAAAGTGGGTATATATATATATATATATATGTATTTGAAACTTTTTTTTCTCTATGTATCTATTACATACTTTTAGTTTGTTGTAGAGCATTCTCACTACGGAGGACATTTCATAAAGTAAATAGCTATTGAATCATTCTTTTGGCTTCATCCAACTATCGACGTACCAGAAAATTAAAGTCTTCATGTAGAGAAAACGTTTTTTGGAAGAATGTGCATAATTTTATGCCTGCAAAATATCATTATTTATTGTAGGTTTCTGCATACCATAAAGGTTTCTTTTTAGGCAAAAATGTAACAGACAAGCATCATTTTTTGATAGCTATAGTTTTTAATTCATTCCTACTCTGTACAGTTGTGAAGTTCTGGATTGAACAAGTTCCAAAGCTAGAGAGGATAAAAAGAATAAATCTTCTTAGGAAAGGCTCACTTTCCTAAAGGCTTGGTATTTTTCAGTAGAAGCATAAAATAAAAAATGAAAGTTACCGTAGAATAATTGCCATGTGCATAGTGGTTTAAGATGACTGTCAAAAATAGCTGATGCTAATTGGGTTCTTCTCGTTTTCATGGTCTGTACTTCATGTTTCTTATGGCAGATCTAGACCAGTGATTTCCCCATGTGTGTCCTAGGGGCACTTTCAGGGGGTTACAAGGTCAAATACAAGAATATTAAATGTTATTTGTCTTTTCCCCTCTCATTCTTTCTCATGTAACTGTGGGGTTTTCCTGCATTTGCATGAGGTATGATGACATCATGGTTTTGAAGGCTAATAGAATATGTGCCTGTCTACTGTTTCTTTTAAAGTTTTCTTTATTTTGAATATGATAAATAGTGATAGATATAATTCACATAAAATGAAGTTCTTTGAGAACTTAAATATTTTTTAAGAATGTAAAAGCACTCTTGGGATCAAAACGTTTAAGAGCCACTCATCTATCCCTATGCAGAATCATAATTTTTCCAGGAGCCAAAGATAGTGGGTGACTGGAGTTTTCTTCTAAAAGAGAATTATCATATTTGTCTCTGAATTTTCTATGCTTTATATCTCTTATACTTCAGAATCCCTTCTTTCATTTGTCACTTATGTTAATTTATAATTAAGATTGACATATGACAATTTTTCATTTTATATTTACACTATTTTATTGAGCTTGATTTCAGTTAAATTATGAATGTATATCCATATTTGTTACTTCCTACTTTCAAAATTTGCTGGTAAGTTGCCTCTAATCAAGCTGTTGCTAACCTAAGGTAGAGTCGGAGGGAGTATTACACAGGTAGATTAAATTTTATTTGCATCCTTATCTCAAACAAAAAGTTTATTGGAACAATTGTTTATAAATTGTTTCCTTTTATCTTCTTTTGTATCATCTATATTACTGGTCTTATATAGTTCAAATTAATTTTGTTGGTGTCAGAAAAACTGAAGATGATCAATTTTGATTCAAATTTGATTCAAATTTGAGAAAAAAATTAAGTTCTTTATCTCTTAACCTATTTCTTGATTCTTAATTTTCAAGGATTTAATGTGTTTTTAAATAATTAAAGTTAAAAAAGAATTCTGAAAATATTTATCATTTTTAGAAAATATTATCTGAATTATATATATATATTACATCATTTATGCACACTCACATATACTTTTTTAAATGAATGTTATGTTTCAGAACCTCTTCAAAGTGTTAGTGATACTACAGTGAACAAAACAGATGAAAATAACTATCCCAGGGAATCCCCCATTCCTGGTAATATTTATTGAATAACCAATTAGATATCTGGGAAGAATTATGAAGAATGAAAAAAGCATGAGTTTGGCTCAAATGAGATTGAAAAAGAAAAAATTGCATAGTCATTGACGTAAGTTTATATTCAACCAAACATCCTTGTGTTTAGAAACATCTGGAACTATAATTAATTACATTTTTATTTGTCCTGGCTCTCGTTCTCACTAATAATCTTTACAGTCTGCTGGGATATAGCTAACTGTAGGGAGGAAAGAAAGTATTTGAAAATGATCTATTTGGAGAAGGTAGAGAGAAGGTAATGAAATTAACTAGAGAGGTTAGTTCCCATAGGACTAGATACGCATTGATCAAATAATTCTCCAAACTCCTCTTTATTCTATGGCTTATTGACTACATTTGAATGATATACAAAACAATAGTGTTTGTTGTAACGTTAGTCATATAAATCAGACTGCTTTAGGCAAAAGTTTTATATAAATCAAACTATTTGGATTCCATATAAAGATGATATTCTTGTTATCTAAGTATTCATGATCTAAGTTATCAATTTGAGGATTATGTAAGAACATTTTCAAAACTAATTATTTTTCAATTACTTTCCACTCAAACAATCCTGCATGTTTTGCGAGCCAACTGTGAGAGAGAGAATATTGGCATTTCAAAGCAGAATTAAATGGATATTGAAAAATTAAGAGTTGCTCTTGAGAACTTAATTCAGATCTTGAATCTTTCCCAAATATAATTCTCCTTTCCAAATATGATTTTTTAAAGATAAAAAACATAACAATTATGTTAGCATATTTTAGCGCAAAACCAAAACTTGGTACTTAATAATTTCTTTGTCGATTCCATCTCTATGGACACAGCTAGAATTATAGCCTAAATTTATTACAGGTCAAGTAATTTTTAAAATTTTCATTTATGATATCTTGATTGAACATTTTTCCATTATTTACTAGGATATTTTGGTCCTCACTTGAATTGTACTTATTTTAAATATTAAAAAGTTGATGTGAATTTAATGTATTTAATTTAAATATTAAACAGTTAAATATTTTATTTCTTCTAAAAATAGTTCTGAGCCAAAAACCTTATAAAAGGAAGACGCACTCAAAAGGCAACATTCTAGCAAAAATACAAAAGCTATAGCATACTAAGCCATCACATATATTTATGTAAGAAAAAAATCGTATGATATTATTAGCTGAGCTTTACTCTCATTTCCAAACACTGTTATATTGAAGTTACCTACTATACTTCTGTTTCCAAAAGTAATCATTAATCCTATTAATGCTAGAGAATGAATGATTAGTAAGTATGGAAAACACCTGCAAATTAGTGATAGCATTAGCTAAAAACAGACTGAATTGATTATATTGATATGTCTTGGAAATCCAGTCATAAGGCCAATGTGGGTGGAGAAGGAAGAGGGCAAACATGGCTAAGCTTTACTATCTTTCCTGGGACTTAATAGCTAAGAGGCATCGCATCTCCTTCCTCTCTGAAAGAAGATACTAAATGAATATGGACTATCTTAAGGGACAGACTGTGATTTTTGTAAGGAAAACATTCCATTTTTCATGGTTTGTTATATATCAGTAATCTGTCATTTTAAACAAATGACCCATAGAAGTCTGAGTTATCCATTTTCAGCCTTTCGTTTGTAAGAACTTGTAACTTGGAAGTATGTGGAAGCTCCTACAAATAGCTGCATTGAAACTACCTATCCTATTTGGGGTGGGGGCTGGGTTCTTTAGAATTTTTCCAAATCAGATAATGAATATACTGAGGTAACATTAAAAATATTAAATTTCTAAACTCCTTGTACGATGCCACATGTCATCTTAATACTCCTAATCTGTCAGAGGGAACATAAAAAATGTGACTGGACCTAATTCAAGGGAAAACCTAACAAATAATGCTGGTAACAATGGAACTTAAAACCTGACCTTTTCAGGTTTGCATGCAAAGCAAAGCAACGAACGAGATAAAACTGCAAAATCTCATTAGTAAAAATAACAATCAGAAAAACAACAGCAATAATAATAGATAGAGCAAAAGATAGGCAGTGGGGAGAAAGTAGAAAAGGTCAGCAAAGTAATGTCCCGCCAAGGTAAAGCTAGCAAAAGTGCACTATATGCACTCTAAATACGTCAGTTCCGTCATTAAACTGCTGGAAAAAACAAAATAACTATTGACTGTGTTCTCTTAACTCCACACATCCTATAGACTATATCTATGAAGATAATATTAATACTGTGTCAACCAAGTAATTTGGGAAATTCTAGACTACCATTAGAAATGATTCCTAAAATATTTGGATATAACTGTGAGTTGGACCAAGGACATAAAACCAGTGACAGAACATCACAGGCAGCAAGGCCATCTACTGCATCCCAAGCACTGACCCTGAGGTAGGCAGGGAGCTCACAACCTCAGCCTGAGACAATTGAATATGATAGAAAAGTGGATTAGCCCTTTTTAGTTTTTACTCTCTTTCTCTCATTAATTAGTGTGTGACGTGGAACAAATCAATCTTTTCAGGGCTTAGGTTTTCTAAAGGCGCAATGATGGTTCTGGAGGGGACTATCTCTAGAGTCCTTACCAGCTTTTTAATTTCCTTGGGTCCACAATTATATAAAGTCAAGGCTACAATTCTGACCCACGGACTGTGAGCACAGTGCTGCCATCGTGTGGTAGGTACAGTGATAGTTCTGCATTTTTGGGTATAGTTGAAGGTGGGGGGGGGGGTGTCCAACAGAGCAAACTAATTGAAGACAGATGTGCAGTCAAAAAAACACTACCAGGTTTAATTAAGGTTAGCCACAGTGGAGTAATAAAACAAAATGATGTCTAACCATCTAGCATCTGAAGAAAATGAAGAGGTCAAAAAATAATTTAAAACAGATTGAACTGCCTCACAGAAGATAAAATATGTTTAGTTGAAATGCCCCCTCAATAACTGAATAGCAGAAATGATTTAAAATTCTAGGATTTATTCCTCTAGGGTACAGGAACCTTCTCACAGGAGTGGGCTTATTCCATCATCTGTTTATGTGGTATATTCTTTCTCCTTGTTGGTACTTGACAGTGAAATTTGGAGTTTAAAAAGACAGTAGACACAAAAATGTAGGCTCTAGGTATCCATTTTATTATTAAATAAATCTCAGTTCCTCTGTAAAATAAACATTTCTCATGTGTAAGACACAGGCACATAATATAGTCAAGCATAATAGGTCCATGCTCTCTGACACGCTGATTAAAAGAGAAGAAGAAAGCAAAGGTAGAATGTTTTCAAATTGTTCATTTTGAAATCATAAAACTATGGAAAGTCATATTTGTTTTAATATTCTAAAATATTGTTTAAAAATGGCATTGGTTTAAAATATATTTATATTTAAATAGAAACCAGAATTCTCCAGCTGTCTGTACATCAAGATTTAGTAGAACCAGCACAAGTACTAATGTCTGTGATAACACCCTCTGGTGGTTCCCAATCTAAATACGTTGATAAAATAGCCGTGTTCTGTTATGAACTCTTTCTTTGAAATTCACCAAACTTCGTGCTCCCGTGTTTAGAATCTTATCATTAAATATTTCTTTCAATGAAGCCACTTTTGGAAGGATTGGGAAAACATCTAGTCGAGTGATTGTGTTTTTCTATATACAGCACGATAGATTAATTTGCATCTCTGTTTCTAAAGCTACAAAAAAAAAATTGCATTGCCCAAAGTTTCCTTGACAAAACATGAAGGAAAAAATCCTCCCACATTAAGCGGTGCAGTTCGTAAGAGATTTATGATTTGCATAGAGCACACAGCTGGATAAAAAGTAAAATATCTACTAAATCATTCAGATGGTTATGTAGTTAAGGGAAAGAATTATTAATTTTTTCATTATTATTTCATTAAATGTTGCCTCAGCATAGTTCCAGCATAAACTTTTAAGAAGGCTACCATGGAGAAAACACAGGCTCGGCCTCCAACATCCTGAAAGTAACAAATACAGCCAAAGATAGAAAGTGGTAATTGCCAATAACAGACCTGTGATCTTGTGCTTTGTGAGTATGGATATAGAAGTGTTCGCTTCTGGTTGGGAAGATGAGGAAAATACATGGAGCAGGTGCAATCTGAGCTGGGCCTTTACTGACAAGTATAATTTAGGTATGAGAAAGTGACGGGCAGAGAAAAGCATAACAAAGAGAAAGGGCCCAGCAACCGCTCAGGAGGAAAAAAAAAAAATCCAAACCAAAGGGAGCCAGAGTGTGTGGTCTAAGTGGGCTTCCAGGAAAAGCATACAAAGGAGAACGATGGGAGATACATTTGGAAAGAAGCAGATGATAAAGGACTTTGAGAGGCCAACTAAAGAATGCGACTAAAATCATGAGATTTCTTGAAATCACAGAAGCTCTAGCCTCTGATATTAAATCGTAAAAGCACTTTATTCATCAAAATGTTTCAGGTAATGCAGGTTTAGCTCAGTGTAACAGAATTGATATATTTTTATTTGGAGACTGTTTTGAGAGAAAGAAATTAGTAAATATACTCACTGTTTCAAGCATCTGATAAGGAACTATTAAAATACTTGGATTCTTAGTACCCGTTGATCAAAACGTCTGCATTTCTGTATGGTTGACTGCATTTTATGCTCTGTAGATAGAGCCCAGTATAAAGCAGAGATCTCTTCTACATTTTTCATTGAGTTCATTTTTAGAAACTACCAAATGTCAGACTCTCTGTACCCTACACTTACCTACCAGGTTAAGAATAAAAGCACCAGGTGTGTTTTTAAGGTAATGCCAAACATCTCGATTTCATTAAATTATTCACCTAATGTCTAACTGCCCGAAATGTTTTTAGACTCAAACTTACGCATAATTGTGTTTTGCAAATACGTTCGGTAGACTTAGACTTATTCCAATATATGTATATGTTCTCTACATTTGGTTTTCTTTCTTTTTATATTTCTTATAAAATATTATTTGTTTGCATGTAAATCTATAGCACTTGCACAGGCTTTCCAAATGAGATTTCTATTCACCTAGACAAGATGAAAAACTCTTTCCTTAAATTTATTTCTAGCCTTGTTCCTTTCTTCTTATTTTGTTGTTTCACATTCTGTACACATCTCAAATTTCCCAGAAGAGGAATAGAACTAGAAATTGCATCAGGTAAAATCAAAGCTCACAAAGAAAAGATTGAATATTTTGAAATGTAAATAAGACAGTCTTGCTATAATAGCTATTTTGGTACATTGTGAGATTGCTCTTGGTTGAAAATTGTTTTAATCTAGTAAAAATAAATGGATTTAAAAATTACTGCATATTAATTAAGGGTTGTTTTGGAAATAGTATATAGAGATTTTCCAGTTGTTGAAATTAAAGTGTTCCATTCAATATCACACTAAAAAAATATTAATAATAGCCTCGACTGGATTATATAATGCTAGTCAAAAAGTATGGCATCTTTCCTTTGTTTACAACCAGTTGACTAATCTGACTCATCATGTGGTTGACTATACAGTTTACTTTACAAAAGTTCATAATTTTATCTCATAGTCCTATATCCTTTATATTTTTTGTTACCCTTTTAAAAAGTTCTAAGTTCACACGAAATACACCATCTGGGTTTCTTCTACATAAGTTGAAGAAAATATCAAGCATTATAACTATCATTCTGTTTCCTCAAATCTACTTCTATCGGGTACTATTAATTCATTGGTGACTGGCTATTTAACAATATTCAAGACTTTTTCTAAATAGCTATTCCCAATTTATAGACACCTGATATATTATTGACAAGCATTTCTTCCTTATTTCCTTATTCTGAGAAAGTGCTATCACTGGAATATATATTATAACAATTTCTGATGGCTTTAGAGAATCTGTTGTTCCAAAATGGAAGAAGTGGTGGCGATTGGGGAGAACCTTTGTAAGATTTGTTCCTGGTTACCTTGATGGTGTATTTCCTGTCCTCAAGAGGTTTCCCTCACAATGTCTATATTTTTCACTTCATTTGGATATATTGGTTTGACTAAAATCCCACCAGATTGAGAGTCACTGTGTTTGTATACATCTCTTTAATAAAAATGTAGGTATCTGAGAATCATTACATGAGTATCCACAATTCACCCAGTAGTGTGGATCTATCCAACTGCTTAAGAAACTCCTGATTGAACGGGGATGTATTTATGGAAGAAAGAGACTCTAAGTATTTTTCTACCTTAGAATGTGAATCAAGGCAAAGTCATTGTCAGGGACTAGGTATACTCGAAGACACTAGGGAGCAGCAATTGATAGGAAAACCCTAAGGAAGAGGTTGGGGGTATGGCAAATAAAATCACAAGATGAGGGAGAGAAAGTAACCGAAGTCCTGCTTCATTTCACTCCTCATGGTCACAATCTTATGAGTCGAGATATGTATTACTGACCCATTATTATCCAATGCAAAAGCTGAGACCTTTTAAGTTTACTCCAGAATGAGCTAGGATTCCAAATCCCGTCCGTATGATCAAAGCTCATGCTCTTATATTCTGACCATGTGGCAGGAGACATAATAATTTTTAAAATTTGCCTAGAAAATCTTCTCTCCATAAAAGAGGAACCACTTGCCTTCTCTTCTGTTTATTTATTTATTTTTTGCATCAAAATTCCCCCCCCCCCCAAATCTCCTCTAACCTAGAACTCCACTAACAGTCTTGGTACTAAGCTCCCACTGCATTATACAACACAAAATTAGAATGTTTCTGTGGGAATAAGGATTCCTGTATCCACAAGATCAAACTCAAGGAGTTTTTGAAACAAGTCCCAATCATAAATGAAGAAATGCCGAAGGGAAAACAAAGGTCTTCAAATCTACAACCCCGCTAGAGACAGTTGTTAGAGATACACAGAAACAAGCACAGAATTCTCCAACCTCTTCTTGAAATCATCTGTTCTACTCTGCATCTTTACTTCTCAGGAGAAAGACAGATTATTGGTTAATCTGGAAAATAAGCAATTTTCCCTTACCCTGCTATTTCTATCAACCCAAGTCTTTCTAAACTCCTTTCTCCATGAAATAGTCAAAATTCTTATTTGTTTGTCATTATTGCAATACTGTACAAATAAGCCACAAGTAGAAACAATAATAACAGTCATGGTACAGTTACTATGTAACTCATTCGAAACATCTGATGGTTTAAGTCGAGACATCATTGAGGGGCTTTTTTTTCTTTATCTCCAATGAAAATATGCAAGTACTTAGTGTTACCACAGCACGTTATTGGTTAAGGGAAAGAAATTGAAAGGCAGGTGAAGAAGTGTGGAGTTCTTGCTAGAGCTGTGTCGTTATCCATGTCAATGAAGAAAACGTAGAGTTGTGCATTTGGAGATCGCTGGGAGTTTCATGGATTGACTGTGGTGTTGACTCTTCCCACACCATGCAGCAAAGCCTACCAATCACCGCCCCGCAGAAAGCTCCGTGTCTACCGGCTCCTCGGGCAGCAGCTTTGGCAGCGGGTACAGCGTGGACAGTGAAGGAAGCAGCGGCACTGCAGGGGAGACTAATCTATTTCCTATTCCAAGGATGTAAGTGGGTTTTATGCTTTCTTGCTTTTTTTTTCCCCACTACAAAGTTAACAGCATCATGAGTAAGCTTTTCTTAACACTTAACGGGAAATAAGTAGATAATTATCCAGTTCTGAGTCACTGTCCCTGAAACACTTCAGCTGTGTGTGCCTACGTAGAAAAGAGACTCTTCAGGAAAGGTTGGATTCATTTAGTTAATTCCAAGGATGAATGCTGGTCACTTCCGGGACTGTTTAATAAGTACAATCTGTACTTAGTAAAAACAAAAACAAAAACAAAACAAAAAAACCTGCTAAAATAATAACTAAATTAAGTCCAGCCCTACTAGTGGCTTGAGGCTTTAATCATACAATGACCAAACACAAACGTTAGTGGTATTTGAGATAAACTTAGATTAATTGACTTTGAACCAAAGCAGATTTAAACATATTTTAAAAACTCATATATCATGTTTGAAATAGGTAAACTATTGGGTTCCTCATATAGACTTTTCAATGATAAATCTTACCACAGTTAAAGTGGAAGATTTTGAAGCGTTTTCCTATTTTCTAGAACAAATATCAAGCAATGCATAGGTCTTCAGTAGGTAATCTTGGATTAAAGTTCATTTGTAACAGGTGAAGCCTCAAGAAGATGATACCATAAACTGAATGCAAAATGAAAACAGGTTGTGTTCAGAACGCGTTACCCTGGGTTTAGTCATGGAGGTGGCAAAGATTAGCAGTATCTAAGACACGTATGTAGGTTATATCTGTTTCAATATCAAAATCTCAGCCTCAGTCCTTTCCTTCTCCTCCCCGACAACTAGTTTTCTGGGTTCTCAAGAACGTCTTTGGGTCACACATCTCCAGGATCTAGGTCCCGGTGAATCTAGCCTGCCACTTGGTTTTGTAAGGCCTGTGAACTAAAACTTTGCATTTTTAAATGTTTAGAAAAAAGGAGAAGGAGAAGAAGAATAGCACTTTGTGACACATGACAATTATACGAATTGAACTTTCAGCGTCCACAAATAAAGTTTTATTGGAAGCCACACCCATTCGCTTATGTGTTGCCCGGTACTTCTTCTGTGCTGTAGAGGCCGACTTGAGTACAGTTGCAACAGAGACCATTCAAATCATTTGCTCTCTGGTCCTTTACAGACTTTGCAGACCCCTGATCTGGACCCTGGTTAAAGGATCTCCTTCGTTTTCTCCACGTTGAGTGTGGCCATTTCTGGGAGCGGAAATTCGATTTCTCTTTGTTTTAATGTCAAGGTTTTCATAAATCTTTCCTTTTAGTCTCCAGAATAGTTCTAATATTTAGATAATGGCTCAACTTACAAAAGCAAAAAAATGGGGACATGGGTTCGTACAGTAAGAAGTGGGTTTATTTTGTGATTTGCAAGTTATATTTTTCCAACTTCAATTTTTTTAAATTTATTGGATCACTTGTCCATATCTTTTGCCTTTTTTTATACTTAGGCTATGGATTCAATAGTTATTTATGTTTAATCAGTTCTTTTTTTATTGGAAATTATTTCTTTTTTTTAACTTTTTTTAAACATTTATTCATTTTTGAGAGAGAGAGAGAGACAGAGAGAGAGAGACAGAGCATGAGCAGGGGAGGGGCAGAGAGAGAGGGAGACACAGAATCAGAAGCAGGATCCAGGCTCCGAGCTGTCAGCACAGGGCCTGACGCGGGGCTCGAACTCACAAACTGTGAGATCATGACCTGAGCTGAAGTTGGACGCTCAACCAACTGAGCCACCCAGGTGCCCCTGGAAATTATTTCTAAAAGGAGTCTGATCTCATTAGTTCTCTGCCTCTGATGATCCAGTTGGAAGAAAATGTCAGCAAATTCATTACATTTCTCTCTCTAGGCTATGAATGTCATATGAATTTGTAATTTTTTAACCACACATCACTTAATATACTTCCAATTTATCCTTACATTTCAAAACAATTTAACACTGCTGATGAAGTTATAACTTCCAGAGAAAAACCACGTTATTTCTTCAATATTTGAATATCTGAAGTAGAAATAGATTATGTGTTTTTACATATATGCCACGTTCCTGTTTTGTTTTTCCCATTTTCCTGTTCTCTTATAAATCAGAGCCTTTAAAAACTGCCTAGGACACTATTGTTTTGCCATACGAGCACAAAGAAAAATTCTCTCTTCTAAAGCATTACAGGATATACGTAAGAAGCTGTACTTGGTATTTTATACACTCTTCTGTGTCTAACACAATTATTGCTTAGGCTAACATAAGAGTTTCGTAACTATTTGTGGGTTCCTGGGTGTTCAGTCAGTTAACCTTCTGACTCTTGGCTCAGGTTATGATCTCAGGGTTCATGAGTTCAAGCCTCGCATCAGGCTCCGTGCTGATGGTGTGGAGCCTGCTTAGGACTCTCTCTCTCTCCTCTCTCCTCTCTCTCTCTCTCTCTCTCTCAAAATAAATAAATAAACTTAAATAAAAATAAAATTTTAAAAAGAGTTTAATAACTATTTTGTGATTAACAAATATAAATTATAAATTGTAGTCAGCATGTTCTGAGATGAAGATTATTTCCTGGGAATTCAAAAAAATTGCATCCCTTGCATAACCCACAGTCATCACATTCATTATGTATGAATGTACAGACATATGTTCATTACATTCATTCAAATGGGACCCACAGTCACATTTCCTTCGTATTTCAGTTAGCTTTGCAATGCCACACAAATTTCTGTATAATCTTAGAAATGCCTCTAATCCTTAAGCCTATGGACCTAATGTTAAAATCAGTTTTCATTAGAAACAAAGACTGCAGTTGAATATCACCATTAAAATTCAAAAGCTAGTACTCGAGGTCAAATAAAAAATTACCAAAACTTTATTTTTATTACTGTTACTAAATACTTTCATTATTTTGTTAAACCTAGGCAAATATAGGGCACTAATTTCTTCAGTACTCTCATCTGTCAGATAAAACGGTTTTCCCTTTTGTTTGAGCTTGACTCAGTAACAAATTTTTTGGGTTCCCTCCGCTAGTCATAGTGACTGCTCACGGTGAGATTGCTACTGACTTATGAAGCTTTTCTCTCTGACTGGACTAGAGCAGAGTCAATTTTTTTTTTTTCAGTTATTGTCTATTTTTATTGAGTCCCAATGAAGCAATTACACAAATTAAAGTTTTGTGCATTGCCTAATCAAAACTTTTTTGTATATATTCAGATGCAGACTATATCTATCTATCATCTATCTATCTATCTATCTTTATACAGGTATATATATGATTTCTAACATTTTTGCAGGTATTTGGTCCTTCACACTTGATAAAAATTTGTGTTTAAACCTCTGACCTAGAATTGTCATAATGGAAGAATGTGATGGCTTTCAACATAAAATGATTTCTGATTTTATGTCTATTCCTCTTTCGTGATGGACAGAACCTTTTCTGTAAAATGGTTAGATGATCCTTAGAGCAGTTTTCAAGTAAGATGTAATTGGATTCTTAAGAAATGAATACAATTACATTTTCAGCATGTTCAACAAACCAAATATTTTTTTGTGTGAAAGTAAGAAGTAGTTGTTACTAAATACTACTTTTAGAATTATTGCCTAGCAAGTATAGTATCAAGGCGTTCTTTTGTTCAAATACCCATTTTAACACTTAAGGGATTTTATTTCCTCTTTTTAGAACATATTACGTAAGTACATATTAAGACAATTCCAGAATCTTTTCGACGCCATGTAGCTTTTTCTATGACTGAAGAAATACAAAGTAGCCTATAGCGTTTTGGCTGTTACATTATCAATATTCTGAACACAGAGTGCTCAAAATATCATGAATTCTTCATTGATTTGGCCTTCCAGAAAGTTCGAAGCTGAAACTCCAAGAGTAGTAGACTCCGGCTGAATTCTAAAGCCATTATGTGATGCTTATTAATATTTTCTATTTATTGAATTTTACGATGTTTCAGGCACTGTGTTAAGGACTTTATGTGCATTTTCCATGTGATTTTCTCATACCCAGGAGCGATCTAGTGTTACTATCTTTATATTCCAAAAGGAGAAATAGATTCACTAGATTAAGTAGATTCACCTTAGATGACACTAGCATGAAATAGTGAAGCCAGAAGCAGAGACCAGGAGGTCTGACTTCAAAAGCCCATATGCTACACACAGCTGAAAACATAGGCAGGATCTGAAAGTCACTAAGTGAAATAAAAATCTGTGTCATTACAATATTATTTGTGTAAGTTATTTATTTCAGATTTTCCCTCTTCGCCAAAGGGCCTGTATAGGTTATCATAACTAAGTGTAAAGATATAAAAACCCTTTTCACTTCTTAAGTTAGAAGTGGGGAAAAAACACAAGCCCCCAATTCTAAAACAAAATTTGAAAATTTCATGACAGTCTGATCTTTGATAAATGAGTCAACACATGAGACACTGAATTTCGAGGTATGATGTTCAGACTAAGTAGGAATAATAAACAAGCCCCTATTTTAAAGTTAACACAATGCGGAGCAATTTGCTGTCTTTATGTTTGCCATTCGAGTAATTTATCTCGGGTGTGAATATATAATGTCATTGTATTTTTGTGAACTTGGTCTTCTCGTTTGCACTTAGGAGATCATGACTTTTTACTTTCTTTTTAAACAGAGGGAAGATGGGGCAGAATGGGCAAGAGCCTGTAAAACAGCCAGGGGTAGGAGTGGGACTAACAGACGCTGAAGGTAAGTTCAAATTTTCAATATTGGATGCTCATAGAATCTACATGTTACACCGCAAGCATTTGACTTTGGTTTTCTCTGAATAGAAATGTAAATTTCTAAGTAGTGATGGTGAAAGCACTACGTAGGTACAGCCTCATTTTCTCTGTTCTCTATTAAAGTAGAATTATTTTGTGATTTCATTTAACCATTTCCCAACTTCTTTGTTTATATTTAACCTTTAAGTAATTTTGGGTCCTGAATGTTTTAAAGAGAAAAAAGAGTGAGGATGACTGGAGAGAGACTCCAATGACCTTCTCAGGAAAAACAAATCACTTGTTGAATTTGAAAAAAAAAAAATTGTTAAAATACCATGCAAATAGAAAATAAAACATGAGACTTCACTTAAATGGAAATTCTTTATTTTTTTATTTTTTAAATGTTTATTTATTTTTGAGAGAGACAGAGAGAGCATGAGAGGTAGAGAGGCAGAGAGAGGAAACACAGAACCCGAAGCAGGCTCCAGAGCCTGATGCAGGGCTTGAACTCACGGATCGTGAGATCATGACCTGAGCCGAAGTCGGACGCTTAACCGACTGAGCCACCCAGGCGCCCCTAAAATGGAAATTCTTAAGAAGAAACTAAGGGTATAAAAATCATTTTAGAGAAAAAAATAATGATTGAACTTACTTCTAACGTGAAAACCTCATTTGAAATTAAATTTGGTTTTATTAAACAAATGATAAATGTACAACAAAATGCAAAAAAAAAAAATCCTGAACTTCTGCAAACACATATTCAGTTTTTGTAAGGTGAACAAAGACTAGCTTATCTTTCATAATATTATGATAAGATCTGACAGCACTGTTCTCCTTCTTCAAATGAACCTCCTGTCACTAATTTTAACTATCTTAATTATTTTATACTATTCCAAGTACTTTCCATGTGTTATCTCATTTAATTCTTAAAATTACCTGTGAAGACAAATAATACTATATACAGGTTGTACATGAAAAGAAGCTGAGGTGCAAATAGCACACAAGAAAAGAGCGAGGGACGGGGACCCGGGAAAATGATGCCGAATCACCTGCTATGAAGAAGAATGATTACTGGCACGGTGTCACAATGACAGTAGATGAAGAGATAGGAAACCCATATTTGGATTTCAAATAGGGTCCTGTTACCTAACCGGTGACCTGATCTGTCTTCGGAAACCTCATCGGGCAAATGCTGCGTGCGAATGATGCCTGAGGTTCCTCGTGAATGAGTGGATATCACATTTTTCTGGTTCTACTAAAAGTTTTTCTTTAGATTCATTCACAGACTGCTTTTCTTTCACTGGCTGCCATTTTCCCCAGGGTCCCACCCCCATCTACCCATCATTTTGCACATCCTCTCTCTGCATAAACTCATCACCTCTCATCTATATGTTGATTAGACCCACATTTACCCTCTGGACTCCCTGGAATTCAGACTCCAATAGTTCATGTGTGCCAGGCATTTGTGTCCAACCAAGAAAAGGGAAACCACGCTGAGTATTTAAAATAGAGGAGATTGATGCCTGACAGTTATTACATACTCCCGGTCTTCCTGAGAAACCAAGCAGTTAGCAGTGAGGTAGCCGACCTAGGGAGGTAGCTGAAGGAAGCTACTGTCCCTGCAAGCTGGAGGCTAGTGAGAGTGGAAACCCAGGCAAGCCTGAATTGCAGTCAGCAGGAGACAAGGAAGAGAAATGGCAAATGCCAGAAATATATACTGAGATACACAAGGATGGGGAGAAATATCCAAGATGCTTTCTTCCTCCCATTCTCCAACCTCTGTCAGTGCCTGATCAAATACAGATGGAGGCCAACTGGGCAGGGGAGCCTGGGAACCATCCTAGGGCACAGCTGCCCTGACAGGAGAGCAGAGAATGCACCTGAGAATACACCTTACAGCCCAGACGTGCAGGGCCCGGGCAGTATTTTGCCTGGAGATTCCATAGACAAATCAACTTACGTACACCCTGAACTTAATTCACCCTCTTCCAGATCTTGCCTCCTTCTCCTCCTATGCTCTTCTACTACTAACAAAGTCTGCCCTGGTTTACACCATAATGTGCATCTTTTGCTGTCATTGATCTTTGATCTGTAATTATCTATTCTTATGCCTGTCTCCTCCATAAAGTTGAATGACATTTAGACCTAAGCTATGATTTAGTCATCCTGGTGTCCCAGCACTTAGCAGAAAGCCTTTGCCTATAATGTTGCTTTCAGAATGTTTGTTGAGTAAATGAATACACAATATAATCATATGTGAAAGTGATGCCCACTGATTTTCATATGACTCTAGTATTCAAGTAAATAGAGAAGCAATTCATGCGTACTTTTTTTCAAAGTTTAATTACTTACTTTCACTTTTCTTTTAATTTTAAAGTTCAAAACTAAAATTATCTTCATATAAATGTTCATAACTGTCAATGAATAAAAATGTGTTCGTCCTAATACTGCTTTCCTCTTCCTATCAGTCACACAAGAGGGAATCAGTCATAAGCTACTTTGTATTTTACTTAAACTTATGAGTCAATATGTTTATATTTTCGTGAACTGACTAATCAGTAGTTAATCTCAGATTATGGAGCAGAGGGCAGGAGGTTGAGGAAGGGGATAAGATAGAATACATAATGTAATGTGAGTCATTTACAGTCATGTACCCTTTTGGTAACAATATTTTGGACAAGTTCTTTTTTACCAACTTACTTTCCAAAATGTTGCCAATAAGTAAATTTATAATTTTCATATCTATATGAAGTTTGGCATGAATAGTTCTGTAAGAGATAGGTGATATTGCTAACAATATGGGGAAGAAAACTACAGTAAGTATTTAACCTGTACAAACAGTTTTCAGTTGAAAAGAATACACAGATAGGGACTAGGGAGAAAACTATTAAGTTCTCCAAGAACGTAATCATTCTAAGCAGTTAAGAGGAAAATACCAATTTAACGTACAAGATTTTGTTTTGTCCCCATAGAGATATAAGGTCAACTCCGTGTTGTCATCCAGGTAAATTTATGGTACATATTTTGTTTTGAGTGATCAGAAGATTGCTTTCACTTCCTTTTGTTGTCAGTCAACAAAAACAGCCAATTTGTAGGATAACAAACCAGCAAACAAAGCAGACTTAGTTCAATTTGTTTTTAGACATAATAATTTCTTGACTGGATTTTTCCTCCTTTTAATTCTAATCCAGGACACCAGAAAAAGTGTCTCTTTGCAGATTAGCAAGATTATCTTGAGACTGTAGATCTTGCAGTGTTCCACCTCACCCAGAGGGTTTCAGATTACTCATGCAAGCACTTTGTTTTATGCACACCTTGGTCCACTCTAAGGGAAACTGATCTACAAAGATATGCATAGTTTAAATCAAAAGTATATCAGAGATTTTTTTAATGTTTATTTATTTTTGAGAGACAGAGAATGAGCAAGGGAGGGGCAGAGAGAGTGGGAGACACAGAATCCAAAGCAGGCTCCAGGCTCTGAGCTGTCAGCACAGAGCCCCACGCGGGGCTCGAACTCACAAACCGTGAGATCATGACCTGAGCCGAAGTCAGACGCTTAACTGACTGAGCCACCCAGGCGCCCCAAAGTATATCAGAAATTTTAAGTAATCACCCTTGAACAGTTTGTTTTTGTAACATTTTTCTTCTTATTTTGGAATTACAGTGTACACAATACAAAAAGTAATGTTTAATGGGGTTGAAACTTTATGTTGAGCACATTATATGAAATATTTTCTAATGCTAGTCATGTCCTTGTTCTATGTATTGAGTAGATCTATTTATTCTGGGTTCTGATTTTTTTTAAATCTATTTTTCCACTTAGTCATTTTCTCCAGTAATGTTGCATCTTCCCTATAGCAGTGACTCATAAATTTTAATCTCATGCTGAATAATCTCATGCTCAGTGGGTCAGAATGGGAGATCAAGCAAAGGTTCTGGGGTTCCAACCTAAGTTGTAGTAGAAAATAGTAACCCTCTTGTGGACTGTCTCTGCTAAGGAATGGTTGAACTTTCACAATTTAAAAAAGCGCACAATGTAAAGTACAAACAAACACTGTGTTTGGCACATGACTACCATCCCTTAAATTGTAGCTCTTATTAAAAGTGAATATAAAAGAGAGCCATTTGGATTCCATGCAAGAGTGGGATTCGTCAAGAATGACAAAATGTCAAGCACTTTTTGGAAGAGCTATAGAAGACCACTCCTCTTACAGATTTAGTTCAAATCAATTAGACTTCCTATTTGTAGTGACAAGTGTTTTCCCAATTTACGTCAAAACTCTCCCATACCCCTAATAGATGATCTAGCCCTTTCCTACATTGTTTTCATTAAGTGTTACGTAAGTAATAGTGTTACTGTTTGTTAGTGGGTATCCATATACATCACGTACAGTGACCAGCTTGACGCATTTATTGTCCTAAACCAGGTGTTGGCAAGCTTTTGCAGCAGGCATTAGAATCACACTTTGTATGAGGTTTAATTTGCCTGGCTGTGTGTATTTAAAAAACAATCCCCATACATCATTTATTTTCTTAAGTATCTTTAGAAGCTTTAATTTAATCACTCAATTTCCATTTTCAATGGGACAGAACAAATAAACCTCTACCATTATAGAAATACGCTAAACTCTAGTCACAAATATTTCAAATAATTGACTCTGTGAAAGCACATCACCAGTAATGTTAACCCAAGGAAGCAGGCGCCAGGGGAGTAGGCAAGAGAACAAGATTCAACTCAATGTCTTACGGGAAGTGGGTTTTTGTTGTTGTTGTTAAAAAAGCATAACAATTTATGAAAAAATAACGAAAGTCTGTAATGACCACAACAATCTCATTTTAGCTTGCATCTCAAGTTTATTTTATACAGATCTATAGTTTACACATAGCTTTACCAGTGATTCATATGAGTCCCTTTGAGACAAATGAACATGTTTTGCAAAGTCCGTGAGAAAGTGTAGAACAGAAATCACTTCCTGAATTAAACCAATAAAAATCTAGGTCTCAGCGGCACCTGGGTGGCTCAGTTGGTTAAACATCTGACTCTTGATCTCAGCTCATGTCTTGGTCTCCGGGCGGTGAGTTCGAGCTCCTCATTGGGCCCCACGCTGGGCCTACTTAAAAAGGAAAAAAAATCTAAGCCTCAGTATTGGAGTCCTGAATCTCATTATCCTGTTTTGACAAATGTTTTTTTTTAAGATTTTTAAGAGTATTTTTCTCTTTTTAAATAGGAAAAAGAAATGGAGTAGATGATGGGTAACTAACTATCTCCTTTAGGGTTTGTAGATTAGAATATCTAAGTGTTCAATGTAAAATACTCATTTCATTTTCTCTCTTTCCCTGACCAACTGGGGTATTTAAGAGTCAGCCTGCAAAGAGAAAAATATAAAACCACCCTGAAGGCCCTCAGTTAGAGCATAATAACAGATGTTAGAAGGGAATCCAATATGTCACCTAGCAAATAATTGAACACTAGTTGTGACCAGCCCTGGGATAAGGACTGGGCTGCAGCATGGAATGTGACATAATCCTTCCTTTTCTGGAGCCCCTAATAGAGTTCCCACAATTCAAATAATAGGTATTACCTTGTTCCTGAAGAAAAATTCATCTCACCTCTTAAACATTTCCCATTTCTTCAGGCTCTATTTTTAATTAAACTGAGAACATTTCAAATTAAATATGAAATTTTTTTTTGGCTTCTGTATACCACTTCTCCTTTTTTTTATTTTGGAATTTTCAGATTCTATTCATTTTAGTGATGTCAAGAATGCTCTATCAAGGAGTTAATTGATTAATTAATCCTATTATTGAAGTATAGTTGACCTTCAGTGTTGTATTAGTTTCAAATGTACCACATTATGATTTGACAATTCTATCCATTACTCAGTGCTTACCATGATAAATGTAGTCACCACCTGTCACTGAATAATGTTACTACAATATTATTGACTATATTTCCTATGCTGTATTTTCCATCACAGTGACTTATTTATTTTATAACTAGAAGCTTATATCTCTTTTTTTTTATTATTTTTTTTAATGTTTATTTACTTTTAAGAAAGAGAGAGAGAGCACAAACAGGGGAAGGACAGAAAGAGAGAGAGAGAGGGAGACCCAGAGTCTGAAGCAGGCTCCAGGCTCCAAGCTGTCAGCACAGAGCCTGACGTGGGGCTCAAACTCATGAACCGTGAGATCATGACCAGATCTAAAGTCAGATGCTTAACTGACTGAGCCACCCAGGCACCCAGAAGTTTATATCTCTTACTCAAGGAGTTCATTTTACATAAAAAGTTTTCTTTTTTTAAGTTCTGTTTTATTGAAGGTGACAATGGACAAAATTTATTGACAATATGTTTATTGTTACAGCTGTTTTGTCAAAATCATTATGAAAATGTGATGTTATTTGGTTTTTATCTCAATTTTGAAGGTCAGGATGTTATCAAGGGAAATGTGATTAGTGGATTATTTTGCATCATTTCATTATTTGCCCTACACAAATTGTGCTTAAAAATTGACCAATGTAGGCACATTATATTATAAAATTGGTTTCAGTGGATTGAATATGTTTGCTTGTTTGTGAGTTTCTTGCCCTAATTTTACTAATACGTACACTTTGTTTTTTCATATGCCTAGAATTGATCAGTGTCACATGTGAATATATCTGTTTTGTGCAAGGCACTGTGTTAAAATTTGGATGCTACGGAGATCAATTCAATAGGTACGCTGATCTGAGGGGGCTTATGATCTAGGATGGTCCCATCTCATAATCAGGCAGTAAGCGAGCGTACTCAGCCAATGGGTAGAGCCAAAGCATTCACGGTAGTTGGAGACTTTGCCATAGCTGCTGTTAAATTTTTATTACCTTTAGTAATTGTAATGCAGAGAAGAATTGTGATAAAAATTCATAAATTTGAGAGCAAAATTATGTGCTTTGGGCTTTGGAAAGCATTGCTAAATCTCTGGGAGTCAGTGGGGCGATGGGGGCATGATTCTGTGCAAGAAGGTAGCGGTGGTGACTGCTTTGTAAGATGGACGAGGTCTAAATAGTTGGCAGTGGAAGAGGCAAATTCCAGGCTGAGGGAACAAGATGAGGAAAGACACCAATGGAAGAAAGGACCTGGGGTATGTGGGAGAAAAGCAGTTCAGTGAAGCTGGAGCAAAAGGTACAAAGGGAAAGCACAGAAACTGGAAATGTGTACAAAGTCAGGTTGGATATGGAAGTTCATGCTCTGTGAACAGTGGGAAGTATTTGATGTTACTGAGGAACTTAGACACAACACTTACAATATTGAATCTTCCTGTGAAAGAACAAGGTAGACCTCTTTTTACATTCAAATAATCTCTTAGGACTTTTTTGGGCTTAAAGTACGGTTGGCCCTTGAACAGAGCAGGGGTTAGGAGCGAGGGCACCTTGCACTGTTGAAAATCTGTGTATGACTTTTACTCCCCCAAAACATAACAACTAATAGCCTACTACTGACCAGAAGACTTACTGATAACATAAACAGTCAATGAACATGTATCTTGTATGCTATATCTAGCACATACTATATTCTTAAAGTAAGCTAGAGCAAAGAAAATAAAAATCATGAGGAAAATATTTACAGTGCTGTACTGTATTTTTAGAAGAAACCTACACATAAGCAGATGTAAATCCACAGGTAACTTCAAACCCATGTTGATCAAGGGTCAACTGTATACATGTGAAATCCAGGTAGAAACAATATATATTATGTAGTTGGACTGTGAATACAGTCTCAATGCAGGTCTCAGTTTGGATCTAGATTCCGAATCGTAACGTAGTAACATGAACTAGCAACAGGGAGGTACGGTTTCTCTCTTAAGCTCCATCCACCAGGAAAAGAAAAATCTTGGTAACAACATATACTATGCTTCCCCCGCTCCCCCTGCAAGTGATACACAGGGAAATTGAAAGCCAGAGGATTTTAGTGACTTTAGGGGCAAAGTGAAGACACAAACAAAGTCAAGAGACTTTAGGGTCAGTTATGTCTGACACTAAAAGCCATGGTCCTAACCAAAACACAATGCTGCCTCATCAGGGTTTAGGCATGGCAGGTGAAGATATTGAACTTACTGGGAAAAATGAGGGTGGTTGTTCAATCCATGGGTATGAGTAACATGTAAATACGTGAACAAAGGATTGAGTCCAGGGCTTTCAAAGTGGGAATTTAAATCCCTGACTCTTGCTGCTGAGTTTAAATACAGACATATGTAGAGTCAAATTTATAAATAATTTTGTAATAAACCAAATTTGTTCCTTAATTTATTTGCTTAGGTATTCTTTACCTAATAGAGGATATTAGGTACATAATGATTTCTATTTTGATCTAGCTCTTTTGTGATGTGAAATGTAATATTTAATTATTTAAATCAATTTCTTTTATTCTCTGTGATGATATAAATCAATTTTCCTGGAAACATTCCTAGAAAACTTTCTTTTTCACCTTCATATGAAATACATCAATCATATTCAAAATTTTCAAGTATGCTTATGTCTGGTAATGGGCTTTCTGGAATATTTTATTGACATATCTATCTTCTATTTGTCTCTACCACACTTATTCAATTATCCTAATTTTATTTTCAGTTTTTGAATCGGACTGTTTTTGAATTGAAGTTTTATTGAAGCTCTAATGTTGAGGTAATTGATGTCGGTACATAATATTTTCTTATTCATCAACATGGTATATTTTTATATGCCAGTTTGGACATGCTGATTTTTATATGCATGAAATCAGACAACTTACTGAAAGTCTCTAAGTCTCTGGCTCCTAATCTACAAAAGTAAGAACAGCAACAGTACTTCCCTTGTCAGTGTGTTGCAGGGCTTAATGGAAATAGAGTGTGATGTGCTATGCACTGTGGCTGCCTCATAGTCAAAAAATGCTCATTATCATTGTCCTGATTGTCATCTGCGTCGTGTAAGTTATTACTTCCCGCCTCATTTTCCCCAAGCTTTTTTAACTCGTGTTCTCTAAAATGATTTCTTTTTCAGCCTTTGGCATTCCAGTGGAAAAGGTGCTATTGGTTTTTTTTTTTTTTAATTTTTTTATGTTTATTCTTGAGAGAGGGAGAGACAGAGAGAGACACAGAGAGAGAGAGACAGAGAGAGAAAGAGCAGGGGAGGGGCAGAGAAAGGGAGACAGAATCGGAGCTGACAGCACAGAGCCTTATGCTGGGCTTGAATTCATGAACCGCAAGATCATGACCTGATGATCTCAAGTTGGACCCTTAACCTGCTGAGCCACCCAGGCACCCTGAAGGTGTTTTTCGGGTCCTACATTTTCCAATTTGTTTCCAAATACAGGTATTAGGGTATTTCAAGCTGTTCTTCTCCCCCCCCCCACCCCCCACCAAATAATGCTGATGTAATCTCTTGTATAGTAATGTGTCCCCCCTCTTGAGAATGGCTTCCCTAGACCTGATCATATTTTCCCAACCTGCCTGAGTATAAAATCAGTGCAACTGATTTCTGGAACTTTGGTATTCACTAGGAACTTAAAATTGAAGGTGTCTATTAAAAAGTCTATTCTTGAAATATAAAAATCATTCTGGGTCTTTACGCTGAGCCAGATTCATCTCTGGAGGTTATTGACGGACCACTAAATGTTAAATAAGTTTCTGGAAGAAACCATGGATATTTCTTAGCCTTAGTACAGTTCAAAGAACTGGCAGTTACCAAACTTAAAGCTGAGAATATTTTAGGCTCTCAGAAATTAATATTTCTAATGACAATTTTTAATATTTTTTAAAATGTCTTTTTTTTTTTTTGCCTAGAAGTCCCTGAAATGCTTGCATTGGGAGTCAGTGCTCTGATTTATTTATCAGAGAGCAGGTTTTAAATCAAGATAAGGACATTAAATATAGCAAAATATACTGAATGAATATAAGCCAAGAGTATTCTCTCAGCATAGGTGTAGAAAATTTGTAAAATAGATGTATATATGTTATAGACATACAGTGTTTACCTTGTTCTAAATGCCTTTTCATTATCTGGTTCATTTGTAACAAAACAGTAGAGGACACAGATATGAAATAATGATTCCAAGTTTATAGTTATGGAAACAGATTCACAGCAATGAAACCATTCACTGAGAGTCACATAGCAACTTATGAAATAGTCTGGATCAAAACCTAGAGATAAATCATCTAATATCACCTGACTCTGGCCCATTGTACTTTCTAACATTTTTATCTTTATATTGATAGTTATAGTGCTACTTCATGAAAAATTATTTTGAATTTATGAGTCTATAATAATTGGAAAGGAAAACTTTCACCTATGTTGATGCTTATGGCCAATGAACTAATATCAATATCAATTACATTATAGACACTATGTAGCTTACCAAAAAGTTTTAAATCTTGTTTTATCAGATACTTAAAATTTCCACAAAATTGCTGTGCTCAAAATAGAATTGTATTAACAAAATAGATGTGTACACAAATGAAATAACATAATGTATATATGGTAATATGATTATAAATTTTAAATGAAGTGGACATTTTTATTTAGGAGAATATAATTGTGTCATAATTTTCTTCTGTAAGAAAAGAAAACTAATCTACTAGATTATGACATATACCCAATATTTTTAAATTGGATTAATAAAATAAAGTTAAAAATAATATAAATATTTAAGAAATTTAGGAGAGTATTTGTATAACCTTGGTGGCATTTGCAGAGTAGCTCTCTAGCCATTAAATGAAACCCACAAACCATGAAATAAATAATAGATTTTTTGTCTGCAAAAAAATAATAAAACTTATATGTTACAAGAACCAAAAGCAAAGGCAACAAACAAGTGATGAATGGGCTAAAAAAGTTAATATATGATCATCAAATGATCATTATCCTAAATAAATATCTCCTTAAAGGTCTCCCATGTTTTGCTCAAATAAAGAGGAAAAAAAACATGTTTAGAAATTATGACATGGCATTTCAGTGAAACTGACATTTCACTGTAGAGAATTTATCAGTTAACTTATAATTGTTAAAATAAAAAAAAATTAAATGATAAAGCCACCAGGTTCAAGTTCTAACTAATAGTAATTCCACAGGAAATAGTAAGAATGGAGAGGAATATTAATCAAAAAAATAGCACGTTTCTGTCCCAAATCAAAGAAAATAAATTTCCATGTTGCAAAGACAAAAATGAAGAGAACTACACCTGGCATAACATCATCTTAGTTCAGAAAACCAAGGAGGATTTCAAATATTTCTGGAGACAGTTAATTAATTAAAAACATTATATACAAAAGAGGAAGGATAGGGATCCATAAAATTTCTCACCAGCAAAATAAACATTTACAAGTATAGAGAAAAATGGGTAATGCCCTTGAAATTCCAAGTGGCAGGGGTTGTGACTAAAATTCTATTCACAAAGTATCCATCAAGTCTAAGGGTTGAGTTAAATCATTTTGGGGAAGGCTGAGTCTCAAAAATGTTACTACTTATGCTACCTATCTGGACATTACTTGAGGGTATGTTCCACCAAAACAGAGACTAACTCACACTTGGTCACACGCTGACACACACACAACTTGGGCACCAAGAGACAGGAAGAGTAGAGGAAAGAAAGGTGGGAACTTCAGTGAGCAAATGAGAAGAATCTAGACAGGAGCCAGGTGGCAGGTGCAGGGAGCACCTGGGAAAATCTGATCAGACCCTGAAGAATTCTAGCTGCAAGTGGGTGATGAGTGGGGTGTGAGTGCAGGAGGGGAAAAGAGAAATTGCCGGAAGTCATGATGTGTCTGGCCAAGTGAAACATGGTTTTGAGAGGGGTTTTAGTACTCTTGGATATTTTACAAACAGTTAAGGGTAGTACACAGAAAGCTAAGCAAATTGTGAAACAAAAATAATCATTTGAGGGAAAACAAAAAGAATTAGGTAAAGAACCCCATGAATACCCAAATGGTCTCAGATATGAACAATGTTAGTCAACTTAATATAAAAGCCAAATATTAGTATAACCAAGATTGTAACCTAAGTATGTTGCAAGGATGAGGAAGGCTAAATCTTCATCTACCAAAACAAAAAATCAATAGGTTATAAAGGCAATACCAAATTATTTTAAGAAATATATATACAAGGAACCAAAGAAACAGAAAATAGGCAACAATAGGTTTTTCTTGGTGATTTTTTTCAAGGGTTAGGGAAAATGAAGAATTGGGACGTGTGAAAATTGATTTTGGAGAAAGAAGGCATAAAACGTACAATGATTCAACGTTTCCACATATGAGAGAATAAAAAATAAAGCTAGTGATCAAATAGTATTAACAAGTACAAGAAATAAGTGCCATTATTTGCCACAAATAGCTTCCTCCTATTACCCTAAGTGATTATGAATATTCATTTCTTAAAACTCTTTAGGAATAGTTACTGCAATTAAGTGCTGTCATTAACATACTCATTCATTAAAGATATTCTGATCCTGTTACATAGAGAAAGCTCTTTCACTTTAAAGAAACCTGACTTTGATGACAATAAAATACAGAATCTCTGGGGAAGAAAGGCTGTGGAATTCAAACTATCAAGTTGCTTTACCATTTTTTTCCCTGTCACCCAAGAGTTGAAATGAATTTTATAAATGTTCAGCAACAAAAATTTCAGAATTCTGGAAAATGCTAGAATTCATTCAAGATAATTTGTTTTTCTACCATTTAGATTATTAGATATTTTCTCCAATTAAGACATTCTTATTTATTTTATCCAGAAAGTCATTTGGAAATTTATGTAATTTTTTGTAGGGAAAAAAACCCTTTTATATTTAAGCAAAAAGGTAGAACTATCTTCCGCCTCCCCCCCCCCCAAAAAAAAAGGCCAGCACATTTCACAAAAAAAGCCTTTACTCAACCGAATAACACTTTCCCTGAGGAAACCAATTTTACAGATAAGGAAGTAACGCAGACCTAAGATAATATACTCAGAGGAGAGTGCACACGGCTTCTTTTTAAACGTTTGACCGCTAGTCTCTAAAACAATCAGTATATTCTATTTGCTTTGCAACAATAAAAATCATAGGGGGGAAGAAAGCATTCACCTGTTTAATTCTTTTATTTTAAGAAAGAATTGCTCTCTATTCAGGTCATCTTTTGCACTTGAGTATTTTCCTGCATGAAGCAGATGTGGTTTTAGACTGTTATCAAAAGCAGATGCTTACTTGCTCACAAAATAGCACACCATTGTGAATTCTATAATTTACATTGCCCTCTGATGTCCAGAAACTGTCATTGGCGTTAAGGAATACTAAATAGCTGTAGCAGAGCTTTATCTTATGCATTTTATTTTGACATTATTGCTGATATATATGTATACATATTGCGTATGTGTATCAACAATATATATATATGTATTCTATACCTGTATATATCTATATTATATAGATGTGTATGTATTCTATTTGATGACCCATCTTAAAAAACAAACATATCCTCCTCAGTAATAAGAACCAACCATAGAATCACACTCCATTTGTTTGCTAAGCACTTGACTGGTATCTTGAAAATTTTGGTGGCCCCAATTCTTATAACAACTCTGTAAACTAGGTATTATAATATTGATGAGATTCCCACTGTCTAACACAGAGGCTTGCATAAAACACCCACTTAATAAATATTTTTTGAATCGAGAAACCAAGATTCAGAGAGACTTAAGTATAAATCAAGCCTAGTATTATAGGGGTGACATTTGAATATACCTGCCATGAGCAAACATCTCTAAAAGTGATATTAATCATGTATGCCGATGTACAGCTTTTTACGGAGTTTATCACTCTAAAACTGAACTCAGAGATGACATTTCTTCAATTAAAAGCTATCTACTTAAAACTGTAGTAATTCTGCATTTGTATTGGTTGTGCTTCTTTTTTCACAAAGCCCAGCTGGATCTGCAGAAGATGATTAATTATGAATCTCTACCAGAAAGAACCATTGCCGTGGGGAAGACAGATATGTTCATGGACAATTATAAGAGTTATAATACAAGTGAATGCACATTGAATATTAAGGCACTTTGCTTTAGATTGGCTGAGGAAAGCCTTCCTGGCAGGGAGTACTTTGGTAGATGGTTCTTGAAATAAAAGCAATAACAAGTATAACTGGAGGAGGGGTGGTGAGGTTTCCATTAAGAGGAAGCTTCATGTTCAAAGCCTTAGGATTGTGAGAGACTATGTATTATTGGTGAACCTGTGGGCACTTCAGTGTGACTGAAGCAGAGTTTTATGCTGGAGGGAGACAGGGCTTGAAAGGTAATCATGGTTCAGATAATTTTTGAAATATCAGACACTGTCAGCAAGAATTTAAACTCAACCCTGTAGACAGGCAATTGGAAGCTAAGGATGGATTTTTAAAAGGAAAATTGCATGATCAGATTTGGTGCTATGAAGGATGTATTATAAGGGATCACATCTGTAGTCAGGGGACCAGGTAGGAGGCAACTCAGAAGTCCGAGTAAGAAATGATAAGGACAAGAATGCAGGCAGAGACAGCAGTAGAAGAAAAGGGGATAGACAGCTCTGAGAGATATCTAGAAGACAAATAGGAATGTATTCATTTTAGGGACCTCTCAGTCAGTTAAGTGTCTAACTTCAGCTCAGGTCATGATCTTGTGGCTTTGAGAGGTCGAGCCCTGCATTGGGCTCTGCACTGACAGCACAAAGCCTGCTTGGGATTTTCTCTCCTTCCTTCTCTGCCCCATCTCTCTCTCTCTCTTTCTCAAAATAAACTTAAAAAAAAAAACCACACACAACCTTTAAAAAAAAAAGGAATGTGTTCATTCTAAAAATGATTCAGAACAAAAATGCAAACAGAGAAGTTTTAGGCACTAGCATTCTAGAAATGAAATAATGTGATTATGGTCACTTTTTTAAATGATCAGTTGTTAAAGCAAGTATGATTTAAAAAGAAGAAACTAAAAGTGTTAACAGAGCTCAGTGTAAAAAGTGATAAAATAAAGTGGGGGGAAATGATAAAAAGCAAACCTGTGCTTCACAGAATTTTAAAGAAAGAAATAGATTGTGTTTTAAAAAGCCATATGGTATGCGCGTCAGAGAACATTTTTAAGATGAATTAAAAGAGTAAAATGGAGTTTGAATGAGGTTGAACACTTAAAGTTTGCTCTAACTTTGTCTTTATACACGTACAGTGTCCTCTCCTTGATCTCTTATTTGGAAAGCCTGATGGATCAGCCCCTCCCATACTGATCACTGTGTGAGCCTAGGCGTAGGGCTCTCTGAGCGAAGGGGGAAAATCACTGGCAAACAAGTTCAGATGAGGGATTTGATTTTTTTTAATAAAAATTGCCAGTCTCTATCCCGAAGACAGTGAGGGGATTAGTTGAATACTTTTTATTTTATCCGTCTTTGGTATGTTACAAAGAAATAAAAAGTTCAGATGCTACCATAAGGTATTAAAAGCAGGTTTAGTCAAAAGAAGTTACTAGTCTATATTTGAAAACGCATGAATGTTGGCATACACATTTTAGAAAGTTCTCTGGGAACACTAAGGGCTTTTTTCAGAAGCATGAGAAATGGAATTTTTCAAAATACTCCCTCTTCTAAAATTAACGGACTTAGTGTTCTTACCTTTTGAAATGTTTTTTTTTTTCATTCAGTAATATTTCATTAACCAAAGAAACAGGATTACTGGTTGAACAGCTTAAGTCAGCACGCTGTCTTTAGTACCGAGTTATGTGAGTCCATTTTCCATTCTGCGGTTCTGTATTGAGTTAAGCAGGGGCATCTGTTGGGCTTCTAACTGTTGTAATTGGTGGAAAAGGTAGTTTAAAGTGATTTCAATTACTGCAAGAGGCCAGAAAAACTGGAACCATTTGTCAACAATTTATTTTCAAGACAGAGAGTTTTTTCTTCAAGTGTTTGTTACTTTGGATAGTCTGATGGTTTGAATTCATTTTCTTTTAGTTAATGATGAATTGGCTGGGTCAACATTTAGGTCAAGTTGTGCAGTTTAGTTGGATTTCAAGACTGCTGTGATATTTCTCAGCCAATTTACAGTCTGCTTTTTTTATAGTCAGCAGTGTGGTTATCTGGATAAATTTAATATGAGCTGTTGCTCATTGGTTTGTGGATGTTTAGAGCTGAAATGGGATCTGTTTTCAGAATGTGTGGGGTTTTTTGTGAGGTTAGAAATATGAATTAGCAATTTCAGATTAAGGTCTTTGTAGCATTTGATTTGATGTGTTAGGCTCTCATAAAACTAAGTTTAATTGAGCATTTTCTCCTTCATAGATTTTTTTTTTCCTTAATAAAGTGCTCAGGTATATTCAAAATAAGATATTCCACTAAAACGTTCCTGAAAGTAATTTTATTTTAAATTAAGAGAATGGAATGATTGTGTTACTGAAAAGAATGACTTTTCAAATGACTTTTGAAAATTGTATCTTCATCAATTAATGAGTGATTATTTTTCCTTCCAAAATATTACCTAAGATTCAATCTAAGTTGAATGGTTATCACGATAGACATGATAACATGGAAATATCCAATATTATATTACTTAAAACAATACAGCTTTTAATTTATTAAGAAAAATTCCTTGCTGTGGCACCTGGGTGGCTCAGTGGGTTAAGCGTCTGACTTCGGCTCAGGTCATGGTCTCACAGTTCGTGAGTTTGAGCCCCCTGTCGAGTTCTGTGCTGACAGTTCAGAGCCTGGAGCCTGACTTGGATTCTGTGTCTCCCTCTCTCTCTGCCCCTCTGACTCTCACTCTCTCTCAAAAATAAACATTTTTTAAAAAATTTAAATAATAATTAGGAAGGAATAATTCCTTGCTAATTTCAACATCAAAGTTTTGATAAAATTCAAAAGTCTACGTTTAAGTTTATTGGTAGGGCAAAATATATCAGATTTTAGTTGAGTTGAGTTGACCTGCAAACTCCTTCTCCTATATCTTATGCCTCAGGTTTAGTTACAATATTTTTCCAGTCACTGTCTCCTTTCCACAGGTAGGCAATTGCCAAATCCTTGAAGATTTTATCTCTTACATATTTCTTAGATTTTTTTCCCTCTTTCCCATCTCAACAACCGCCCAATTGTAAGTTTCCATCTCATCTCACCTTGAGACCCATTTGTTTAACCGACAGTACCATCATCTTCAAGATCAGCTTCGACAGCCACTGTCTGCTGTGGCTTGGTCATTCTAGCATAAAGCATTTCTATTGACTTCTTTCAACTGCTTAACTCTCGCTGGGTTTTAATACAGTAAGTCCTTCTTTCTGCTCCCCCCCCCCCCCCCCCCACTTTCCTCCTGAAGTGTCCTCTCTCCCATTTTACATCCTGGTTATACGAGAATTGCTTGTAGTTTTCCATGTATGTTCTGCAGTTCCTCCTCTCCCTTCTTGAGTGCCTGCTGTTCTCTTTACTCAAGGTGATCACACCCTTTCAAATGGTTTTATCCTTATGGCTTCAGGCCAGTTCCTCAGCTACCTTCTTCAAGGAGCTATCCGTGGGGCCCCGTGCACCTGGCTCTGTTAAGGAAGTATTCTCTTTGTACCTTCTGTGCACCTATCAGAGCACCAACCGCCCTGTGTGGTAATGACCACTTTCAATTCTGTCTCCTCTGCCAGCCCGTGAACTGAAGGGATTCAGAGATGGAGAGGTAGATGGAAAAAACTCTTAGCTTATGTCATTGAAGTCGTTCTTTCTTGAAGGACAATAAAGAATAATTGCTTTCTTAAGCTAAAGGCAAATATAAAATATAAAATAGTACTGATGAGCCATAAATTATTTAGTAAGAAAAGGTTTACAAAGCCATGAGTAAAGTGATACTTTCCAGTTTTTTTGTTTTTGGTTTCGTGTGTGTGTGTATGTGGGCCTCCCCACATACAAATTTGTAAAAATTTGGAGGCAATATTATGTGTCTATTACTGGAAGAATAGATAAATAAAGCTCATTATATGTGGGTAAAGGAATACTACAAGCCTATCAGAAAAAAATGACCTAGATCTCATATCATAAAATCAATACATTTCAAAAACATAACTTTGAATGGGAAAGAAATTAATAGTAAGAGATTTATAGTACCATATTACTTCAGCAAAAAATAAATACAAAACAATTCTAGATATTTTACAGCTCTGCCATCTTATAAACATTCATGTCAGTGAATATATGGAAGTTGGACTGAAAGGATTATAGCAAATAGACAACTTGGGGTGGTGAGATGAAATTAGCCGCATGAGGAGCACCTTGGTGGCTCAGTCAGTTGACCATCTGAGTCTTTATCTCAGCTCAGGTCTTGATCACAGGGTCATGATTTCAAGTCCTGTGTTGGCTCCATGCTGGGTGTGAGGCCTACTAAAAAAAAAAAAAAAAGTTAGTAGCATGAAAAGAAAAAATAAAACCAAAATCAAATACCAAATATGCAAGGATCCTCACAGAGACAGAAAACTAAGTGCTGTGTGCTGTGAACAGAGGAGTGTGAACAACTCGATTCTGCAAACCTGCAGTTAAAGAAAAAAGTTGGAAATAGTGTTGCCTGGGGAGGATTTCTTGAGAAGGTGACGGTGGTTTGAACACTGAAGGAAATGATGGAGAGGGCTGTATGGACACCTGGGGAAGGACTGCTCCTTACAGAACAAAGTGTTTTTACGGAGAGACATGCCCCGCACAATCAGGGAAAAGGTCACTGTGGTGAGGAAGAGTGTGAGGAGATGAGGGCCAGAAGCCCGGAAGCAGAAGACTCTAGGAACTTTGCCTTTTATTGAACGTGGTGTGGGACACTGCTGGCGGGTTTCCAGCCAAGGGGGAAACAGTCTGCTCTTTTGAGAATATTCTGAAGAGAGGCAGGGTAGAAGAAGGGAGAATGGACAGATCCTTGTTACAGCTGTCCAGGGAAGAGATGATGCTGTCTTAGATCAGGCTTAGGGTCCAGTGTGGTAAGAAGTGCTTAGATGAAGCAAACTGAGTGGAGATTCATATGCTAGTGTAATAGCTTTTTTTAAAAGCAAGGTCATAATCATCAAATGAAGCCTGATTACGTCAGGGGTGTAGGAGGAGGATGCAGTGGGGGAAGGGTTAATCATTGGCTTCATCTGAATTTATGTTTTCTTAAGCTGACCTGTCATTACATGTGTTTACTATATATTGTTTATGCTCCATTACACCTACCTAATCTATTTTTATTTTTTTTAATTTTTTTTTATTTTTTTTCAACGTTTATTTATTTTTGGGACAGAGAGAGACAGAGCATGAACGGGGGAGGGGCAGAGAGAGAGGGAGACACAGAATCGGAAACAGGCTCCAGGCTCTGAGCCATCAGACCAGAGCCCGATGCGGGGCTCGAACTCACGGACCGCGAGATCGTGACTTGGCTGAAGTCAGACGCTTAACCGACTGCACCACCCAGGCGCCCCCCTAATCTATTTTTAATAAGTCTAAAGACAATGTTGAGTATTTTTAACAGTAATTTTTCCATTACATCCGGGATGCTATTTTTGAACATGAGATTTATTCAAATAAACCTTCGTAAGGCAGTATCTTTCATCAGTAAGAGACAAAAAACAACACTAATTGTAAAAAGAATGTTTACTGGTTACTGCAGTTAAGACATTTATAGGTGGAAATAGCTTCAGGAAATGCCAGCCTTCAGCCCATTTTAGTTTCTCACTGCTTTCTCAATTTTCTCTGCAAGTTAGCCTTGTACTCAGGCTGTTCCATGAGGCTGGGAACAGAGCTGCTGGCTGCCCTGGGACCCAGCTATAAGACCTTGACTTGAAGGAAAGAGAGAATCTATCTCCTAACATCCTGGTGAGGGACTCTGATATTTCCTGTGTGGGACAGATTCCCATCTCTTGAACAGTCACTGTGGCAAAGAAAATGGAGGATGATGGTTTTCAACCTAGCAGACACATGCATGTGGGGGCAGACATTCCCAAGGTAGTGGTGGAAGAAGATAAGGGATGCTGGAAACATAAAATATGAGAGTTTATATTAGAATGTTTCTGTGTATACTTACATATAAGTCACTTTCAAATATATATTGAAATCTATGAACCTAAATAGAACAGACAGGGCAATGGCAACATACACACAAACTACCCCCCACACCCCCCCCCCACACACACACACTCATTGCATAGATGCTAGAAAATTCCCTAACAAATATGAAAGGAAATGGGAAATGTAAACAGTAGAGTTTTTAAAAATAGATACAGACTATACATTATATGAATAATAATGATAAGTATGGTAACTTCTTTTAATACAGACACTGAAGAAGAATTTTACTTGGAATGAAAAACAGAACAGAGGGCTATAATAAATTTCTGAACTGTGTTTTGATATTCTATAGTCCTCATATCAATGTGAAAAGAAAGTTGTCAAAGTTCATCAAGTATTAATGGATACTTCATTTGACTTACCATTTTCAAGTGGGGACTATTTCCAGAAATTCAACAGTCTACCCTCTTTTCTTCTTAGCTCCTTCTGGCTAAGCATATACCACTGTAATAGTTTACAATCTTGGATGTACTAGAACTGACATAGCCAGGCCCTGTGGTTAAACGACACAAATTTTTAAAATTACATTATTGTGTAGAAGATGCTTTTTTGTAGGAAGAGGAATGAGAATGAATTACATGTGATAACTACATGTGTAATTACATATGGCAGTTCTTATATTAAAACAAAGTAGTAAATCAAAACATAACAAAGATGATTCATTTAATATATTAAAATGTTTAGGTGCATGGTCTTCACCTTATCTGAAAAGCAGAATATTTACTAATTAATTTGGATAAGTTTTAATTAAAAAAACACTCCATCAGGTCATTGCCTTTCTTATCAAAAGTACAGCTTTTTTCTTTAAGTTTTAAACTATTTATTGATGTTCGTTTATTATTAGAATTCTGATTATTTAAAAATAATTTACTCTTCTATTTCAGAAAACTCATTTGTGTCAATCCATTTCATGTTGAAATATTTTTATTTGAGTCTATTTTCAAGGGTTATTTCATTATGAGCTAAAGTTACATACCAATCTTTGCAATTCCAAACAGTATATTCTCATTATGCCTCAGCTGATCTGAATATTATAATTTATCCATTTCCTATAATTTCAACTTGCCTTAAAAAAGAAACTAAAGAAAGTCCGATTTACTAAATTTGGGGATGATAATGCCAAGCATTTTTTGTATCAGATACTATCTGCATCATTTGAGCAAAATGCAGATAATATGTGGGCTTAAAAGAAAGATAACATATTGACTACTTATTCAGCATATTATGCACTGACTACAGAGAGAATATACGGAGACTTTTATTTTGCTGTTGAAACAATTGGAGAGATGATACCTCTTTTTGACCGGAAAGAGGCTTAACTTGTTTTGTTTTGTTTTGTTTAAATCCTTAGTTAGTTACCATAGAGTGTAGTAATGGTTTGAGGAGTAGAATTTAGTGATTCATCACTTACATACAACACCCAGTGTTCATTCCAACAAATGCCCTCCTCAATGCCCATCACCCATTTCCCCTACCCCCATCAACACTCAGTTTTTTCTCTATATTTAAGAGTCTCTGACGGTTTCCTTCGCTCTCTGTTTTTATCTTATTTTTCCTTCCCTTCTCCCATGTGCATCTGTTTTGTTTCTTAAATTCCACATATGAGTGAAATCATATGATGCTTATCTTTCTCTGACTGACTTATTTTGGCTAGCATAATACATTCTAGTTCCATCCACAGTGTTTCAAATGGCAATATTTCTTTTTCTTTTTTTTTTTATTGGAAAGCGGCTTAACTTTAATCGATCAGGAACACTGGAATTTGGTAGCAGGTTTTCAAAGGCCGTGGAGAGCAGTAGCAACTAGTCCATAAGAGAAACAATCTAATTTCCGTTCTTTTAAAATAGGTTACTAAATTTCCTACTTAATAATTTTAACTTTAATAGTAATTGTGTTTTATATTTATCAAGAATATTAATCATCTTGGAGTGCCTAGTGGCTTAGTCGGTTAAGCATCTGACTTTGGCTCAGGTCATGATCTCGTGGTTCATGAGTTCGAGCCCTGCATCGGGTTCCGTGCTGACAGCTCAGAGTCTAGAGCCTGTTTCAGATTCTGTGTCTCCCTCCTTCTCTGCTCCTCCCCTGCTTGCATTCTGTATCTCTCTCTCAAAAATAAATAATAAACATTAACAAAAATTTCTTTTAAGAATATTAATCATCTTGAGTGGTTCATTCACTAGTGAAGCCTAAGGTCAGTGCCCATGTACAGACATGTAGGATGTGCACAGCCCAATTCCAGGAGGCACTGTTAACTCAGTTGTAAACCACACCCTCTGTGTCTATCAGTGTGACATTCCTGCCAGAGAAATGCAGTACATTATACTATGTGGACTCAGGGTCCAGAATGACTCAGGATTTACAAAAATTAGATGTTAAGGGACAATCTCCATTATAGTAAGTTAGAACTGTTAATAACCTATTGAGTGCTTAAATATGCTGGACTTATTTAATCTTTGCAAGAACCTTGTGATGTAAAACTGCTTTCTCCCTGACCCTTATTATTATTGTGTCTGAAAGGTAGATGTGATGCCTCAATATGCGGCATGCATCTTGCAACTCTTAGGCAAAAATGATGTATATGAATACTAAAAATGACAGAATAGGAATATGTAAAGAACCCAAATTCCTAAACTCATTACTGTAATGGCAAACCTATATCCATCTGGTTTTCTTTTATACTAGAAAAATAAATCCCCATTTGTTTAATCATTCTAAGTAAGTTTTCCTGTTTCTTATAGCTGAAAGCAATTCTTAAGGATTCAGAAGGAACAGAATAGGAAAAAAAAGTGAGAAAAAAAGAAATTAAAGAAAGTAGAATGAATTACAAATCACCTTTAATTCTTATTGCTGTATTTAAATCACTTCATAAAAGATGACTTTAATTCAAGTAGATTAAACATATCTAGCTACACGCTATTTAAAGAGAAAAATATCATAGAAAAGTTGAAAAGTAAAGTAAAATCTCATAGAAAGGTTGAAGAAAAGAGACAGAAAGATATATATCATGAAATTATTATTCACAATAAAGTTGGTGAAATGGTGGCAGAGTCAGACAAAACGGACAGAAAAATCAAGGCGGGAGACAATAGCCTCCTTAAGTCACCTGTAATGACCATTTCAAAAACATGATAAAAAAAAAGAGAGAGAGAGAGAGAGGCTTTTCACAGTAGCAGCATAAAGTCTAAGATTTCAGGAAATAAATCTAAAAAATACAACACTTTTTGAGAAAAGTCCAAAATACCGTTGAAGTTTACATAAGACATAAATGAATAGGCATAGAGAGCATGATGGAAAAATTAATATCATAAACATTGCACTTGTTCCAAGTTAACATGTGAATACCAAGAAAGTTCAATTAAATAACAAAAGCTTATTATGGAATTTTGAGAGCTGATTCTAAAATTCATATAAAAGAGCTAAGGGCCCAAAAATTTTTGAATAAAAACGATAAAGTAGAAAGATTACTTATAAAATTCTAGTACATGAAATGCTGTGATGTAGAACAAGTATAATCTAGTAGACCAATGAAACCAAACAGGTGACCCAGGAAATGTCCTTGTGTATATGGAAACTTTATTTACAACAAAGATTGCGTTGCAGATAAATAATTTGGAGAAAATTCACTGCCAACATGAAAAAAAAATTACTACTACCTCATACTGTAAAAAGGCATTAACAGGTAACTGTGGATGGTTTAAATATCTAAAATGAAAGGTAACACTTTTAAACTTTCAGAAGGAAATAGTGACTGTCTTCCTAATTAAAGGCAAAATACAATAGAACTGTTAAAACACAAAACCAAAACCATAGTGTAAAAGACTAATGAACTTGACTACATTACAATTAAAATAAACTCTTGTTCAGAAAATGACACCATAAAGAAAGCAAAACAATATGAAGACAGCAGGTATTTGCTATGAATATAAAGGGAGTAGATTGGAATCCAGTAAGTATGTGTATGTGTGTGTGTGTGTGTGTGTGTGTGTGTATACACACATATTGGTTTTCTAAAACTCATTAAGAAAACCCAGAATTTGTAGAAATGTGAATGATAAGCTGCTGATGGAAGAGTGGTACATGAAATGTTAGTAAAAACATTTGGAGACCAATTTGACAATAACAACTAAATTTGTACATTTGTAAACTGTTCAAAGCTATGATTCCACTATATCCTAAATATTCTACCACATCTTAACCAAACTCTTTTATCCATGTGTAAAGAGTTATATATAAGTGTTCATTTCAGCTTTGTTTATAATAATGTAGAATTGGAAAACTATATTCATGACCAAATGATAGATAAATAAGTTTTATATATTCATTAACGTTATAATAAATGAAACTATGCAGATAATGAAAAATCACTTGAGTTACATTATACACCTATTTTTTATAACTCCTAGGAAATTAGGAAAGGAAGTTCTTTCCTAAATTTTTGTAAAATTATATATATGTATATATATATTTTGAAAATCGTATATAGATGTATAGATCTATATGTAGATTTATATGTAGATATGTGTGTGTGTGTGTATAGACATATAATTTCACTTATACAAGAAATTTTGGTGCATAATTTAAAGCTCAGACTCAAGGATGTCCAGTACCACCACTAACATTTGACATAGTATTGGTTATTAACATAGTATTGGTCTTGGCTCATGTTTAAGGAAAGAAAATAAAGAGGTACAACAATTGAAAACATTATTTGTGATCAGTTTCAATTACATATATATGTAGAAAAATCTCACAGAATCAATGGATGTTAGAACAAATAAGAATTACTCTAGATCACCAATAAGTATATATATACAACATAATATCAAAACATTCATAATATCATAATATCTTGGAGTTAACTTATAAAAATAACTAAGATATATACAGAAAAATAAAAGCAACTTTAAGACTCTATTAAAGGGCATTAAAAAACTCTGGATAAATGTAGAATCATTCCATGTTTCTTAGTGAAACAACAAAATATAAATCTAATATAATTCCAATTAAATTACCAGCTGAGCATTTTTAAGGAGCTCAGTATACTTATTCTAACATACATATGAAATAACAGAGAACCTCCAACATCTATGTCAACTTTGCATAACAGGTGCAAAGAGAGCTTTGGTGTCGATTAGTGTTACTCGGTGGTTACTTCCATTTTTCTGATTCTCAGACTGGCTTCCTTGTGACACAGTGGGTCCTTTGATGAGTGCTCGCCAATGAGTGGTAGTTGGTCATGATGCGTTTCTGGACTGAGCATTTAATTTCTGGTGTGAGACTTGGAAAGTTCTCTTTTCTCACAGACATGACAGTCGGTGAAGAGGGAGATTGCTGACTGTCCCATCAGCTTAAGGCGTTGTGACTTTCAGTTTTGGTGGTGTTTGTTACTGCAACAGAATCTAATCTATCCTGACTGACACAAGAGTGAAGTTACCCTGCAAGGTATTAAGACAGATGATAAAAAGAGTTTGGTATTTGTCCAAGATGAAGGGGACGGTGGCATAGAATACAAAGCATAGAGATAGACCCAGGGATATATGTGAACAGAAAGTGGCGTCACAAATCAAAAGGACTGTTTCAGGAACAGAAGAAAATAAAAACAACAAATAAATAACAACAAAACCCTGGATGACGATCTAAATATGTAATAATTGATGAGTCATGAGGTCCTAGGGGGAAGCAGTTGACACATTCAAATGGAGTAGTTAAAGAATTTAATGAAAGGACCACATACAAAGTGGGGGAGGTTAAGGGAACCACCAAGGAAAGGTGAAACATTAAAAGATTGGCCCCAACAAAAAGCCACTCCCACTCCTGAGGCTAAAGAGGCGTGAGGAGAGAGGCTGTTGCCCCAACCCAACAAGAGCGACAGCCATGGTACAAGAGATTCCAGGCAGAAGCTATAGCCTTTGAAGCCAGGCACCAGCCTCTGTAAAACAAGCCAGCAAATGGCAATGGGTCATGGGCAATTAATAGCTCAGCCTCTGTCCTCCTGCCATCACACTGCCCGGGACTCATTGCTATAACCCCAGTGGAAGTGTAAGGTGATGAAATCCAGGTGATGTAGTTCAAGGGTTCTTTTTCTCAGGGCAAAGCAAGGTAAGACTAATGAAGAGGAGAGAGACATAAAAGAATATCTAGCAAAAGTGGGCTGAGAATAAATAGTTGAGGTGGAATTCTAGAGTGTTCTTTTATCTGGCATGACAGTTAAGGAGAAAGGAGATGAAGCGACAGCTGGAAAAAATAGGATCAAGGAAGGCTTTTATCGGATATTCCTCTATCCTATGAAAAACCAAAAGTAAAACCTGAACTGTCAGTTAAAACTGAAAGGACGATCAAGATTACTGTGTGCTGAGGGTGGTAGAGTTGATTTAGGAACAGGGAGATGATATAAATAACCTAGTGGGCCAACCTAAACATTTGATTCCCATCATCCATTAACCCTCATTTAACACCTCAGGTGCTATTCACAGGCTTATTCAGAGGTTACATGGCTGCCTGGTCACCTTCCACCCCTGTGAGAGAAGCTGGAAGTTGTTTTAGGGTAAATGGGTAGTTCCACTCTTACACAGACAAACTATTTTTCCTCACAGGAGCTCCTGGCATCCCTAGTATTATGCATTTATCTGGTTTTATCTTCGAAACTCATTATACAATGATGCTAATGTTTCCCTGTATTCAGAGACTATGTATAGACCCACCGTGTGGTCATCCTGCCTACTCTGGAATCAAAGGTCAAGACAACTTGATCTTTTTGGTCTACAATGTAGATGGGAGGTCTGGCCAAGGCCTTGTGAACTCAGGAAGCCAGGCTTCTGCTCTTTAACCTGACTCTCCTCTGGGAGAGAACTTCACCAACCTCTTCTTGCATCTACCGTCTCGCCTACGTCACTCCTCTGGGGATTTGTTTTCCTGAGGCTTTTATAGAGTGATTTCAAAACTCTAAACATTTTTAAATGTGTCCATTTAAGTTTTCAGTTTTTCCTCTCTAATAACATAAGTTCTTTTTTTTTTTTTTGGTCTCATACCAGATAATAGGAAGCTTTCAATTAAAAATTTTTAAAAAGAGCTCTTTTTAAAAGAGCTGGTTATTTTCAGTCACAGTGAAACAAATGCTAAGAAACATGTACCAAAAGGACAAAAAAAATGCCAAAAACATTGAAGGAGATCAATCAGAAAAAATCTATTTTTTCCTCCTAAAATTATGTTCTTTCTGGCTTTGTCTCAGAAAGAAAGGATTTCTTTATGTAATGGAACACAGAATGTGCAGGCTTGTCCTACTTTCAAAGAACTCTTAAATCATATTAGGCCAGAATGCCTGCTGTATTGTATAAAATATCTCCTTGAATCTGGGTTATTTCAAATAAAGGACTTAATGAACGCTTACAGAACTCTTCTCCCGTGGGAAAAAAAAATTAATGAAAACATAACAAAATGCCTCCTCCCTCAGCCCCCACTAAGCCCTGAGACATGAAAATGTATTAGAATGTCACTGCCTAGCTTTGAATAATAGAGGTTTGGTTATCTACGTAAACAGAGAATGAAATTCAAAAGCTGACATAAAAGCATTTATTTTGGATGAAACCATAGGTCTGAGAGAAAAAAAAAAAAAACAAACAACCGAAGTATCTCAATTTGGTGGCTTCAGCTTAGTTTAGAGGGCTCTGAGAACGTGGGCTCTGAGTCAGACTTGATAAATCTCTTTCTTCAGATCTTCGTGGAAAATATACCTACCTCATAGGTTTGCTGTGAAGATTAGAGATATTTTATAAATTCATTCATCAAGCATAAAATACATACTAGGTGCCTTTTCTATGGACTAAAAAGGCAAGGGCAAATAAGGCACAGTCTTTGCACTAAAAGGCAGTTGAGTAATACATAGACTGCCTGGAACACAAGAGTTATTCAATAAATTGGATACATTATTGTTACCGCCCAAGTAAGTTTGAATTCCCCACCTGTAATGAATCAAGAAATTTAGTTCATAAATTAAGGTTTTGGAAAGGAAATTGGTAAGCATTTATACCTTCTCTTGACTGTCCCTTGTCTTTCCAGTGCAACTTCCCCATAAATCTTGAGCTCCCACAATCCCAAAATCCCTTCCCCTAATGCACGAATGCTCACAAGCATGCACATGAGTTTGGCACACGAACACTTTCACATGATGGATTATCACAGCTTTGGCAATAATCTTGGGTTTCCTTGCTAGAAACATCTAGCTATGTGACTTTGGGCTCTTTTGTCAACCTAAAATTACAATCTCCTTTCTTTAAAGCGAAGTTAGTAATATTTCTTTTTCACATGTTTGAGGAAAAATGAGATAACATGACACAAGTTTACATTATTTAACTGGTATTCATCATTCATAATATTATAATATTATCTTGTTTACATATTAGTATACACTTAAACTATGAGTACAAAATTATATGTCTTGAGATATATTTGGAATGAAGATTCATCTTTTTTTCTTGAAAACCAAATCCATTGAATTTCACTGTAAAGACATTATTTATTAATATCTGATCACAAAGAGTTTCATAAATCCTGTCTCAGAAATTCCTTTTCTGGGGCTCCTGGGTGGCTCAGTAGGTTAAGCGTCCAACTTCAGCTCAGGTCATGATCTCACAGTTCGTGAGTTTGAGCCCCAAGTCCAGCTCTGTATTGACAGCTCAGAGCCTGGAGCCTGCTTCAGATTCTGTGTTTCCGTCTCTCTCTGCCCCTCCCATGCTCATGCTCTGTCTATCATTCTCTCAAAAATAAATAAACATTATGTTTTTTTAATTCTTTTTTCTAATTCTTTATCATAGTATGTGTTAGTAGAAACTGCTAGATCCAAGCATTTGCAGTGGTGTGTGAGATACAGAGGTAGAAAAGTAGTCAGGCAATGGAGCTAGCTGAATGATGTCATTTTTATTGTATGAGCAAGCTGATTTATTGGGAGTCAATTTCATGAGATCTTAAAGTGAAGGTAATAGGAATAGAATTTAATACATTATAAAATGAAATAAATTAGTCCTATTTTTACTTCCCCCTTTCAAACATTAAATTACCAGGATAAACCTTCAAAGCCTATAGTTGTTCACTCCTTCTATTTAATCCTACATATAACGAGGGAAGAGTTAAGAACCTTTGCTCAAAGGATATGTTTCTGAGAATTACAATGAAGACGTATCAATGACTTGAATGCAGGCTGTGGAAAACAATGATATGCCAGGAAATCACACTCAATAAAAGTAAGATTACCAGACCTGGTAAAAGATTGGGGATCTTTCCCGGCTACTCAAGGACATGGTATAAAGAAAAAAAGAAGTGCCAGTTATAGATAATTATTGAGTGCTACAGTCAGATTATTGATGCCACGTTGAACTTTTGGAAGAGAGAGATATCATTTCAGCATGGAAGGTAAAATTATTATAGACTCTAGGGTAGGGTTAATATACCTGGTTGGAAATTATAGAGAGAAGTGAATAGAACAAAGTAGAGTGAACTTACTTCCTCTCTGTAACAAGCTCAGCAAAGTGGAAGGACTCTCTCTTTTTTGAGAAATTTCTATTTTAAAACTATTGACTCCTATGAATAGTTTGAGATGTTTTGTTTTGTTTATTTACTCCGAGTAAATTGAGCAACTGACATAACGGTACATATGTGCTTGCTAGGTGTAAACAGTCAGTTTCTTCTAGAACTGATCTTGCATTGCATCTCATGTTGAGACATAAGAAGAATGAATGCTTATTGAATACTTACCATTTCTGGCATTGTGCTAACAATATGCCTTTACTATGCTAGCATTAAAAAAAGCATTGTTTAGATCTGAAACTGATAGACTAGAAACAATTGAAAGAAAAGAAAATGCAAATTCTACATGAGGGGAAATACATGATTATTTTACCTCTTAACAGGTATTAGGATATTAGTGAGGCTTTCTGTAATGACTGGCTTTAGGAATCCTGAGTAAACAGAGAAAATTATTTAGAATAGAAGATGTTTAGTGGAGGGCCAGGACTAAACAATATTTAGATAGTGTCAGAAAATGTCCACAACCTATAAAGCTGAAAGAGATATTATAAATAGTCCCTAAATAATCTCATTGCATACCTTCACTTATATGAGGGAATATATGAGGAAATACATACCTTCACTTATATGAGGAAATATAAACTTAGATATTTAATGACTGGCCTGCCATCCAGAATTCCTGGTTTTGAAACTTCACCCTTAATTCCACATTAGACTTTGCTTAGATTTGAAGTGAGTGATAGGAGCTAAGTGACAAATTATGAGGTGATAGACTCTCAGGGCTAAATATACATCATACTTAACACTAATTCAGACTTCATTAGCCAGTACCAGTAATATTTACTAATGTAAATTTACAGACACAAAGAAATCTAAGTGTTGATGAGAATTTTATTCACTCTATGCTTTTTTCTTTACACAAACTTTCCCCTTACATTTTTTCCTTCTTTCCTTTTCCTTGTTTTATTCGCTTTCAGTTAATTAAACAATGCCTCTAAAGAAAAGTTGCCTAAAATGGTCTCTCATGGGCAAAAGCTGCTCAGATTGCAATAGATTTCTTAGAGTTCTGAGAAAGAGTAAACCTCAACTTACACTATGTGCAGTTCAGTATTTCAGATATGAATAATGTTAAAAAAATATTTTCTCAATCCATGGTCACTTTTTAAACTATTTTGTAGTTTAAGTGATTCCCATATAGGATCTCATACAATTATGAATATTTCAGGAAATATTGGTTGCCATTTTGTTGTTTAATATAAATGAGCTGCATAATTGATGTGATGTGTATATACAGACAGTAACTTCTAGCTAGGTTTCAACAACCGGAGTGTGGGGTCCCTGGCCGGCTCAGTCGGTAGAGCATGTGATTCCTGATTTCAGAGTCATGAGTTTAAGCCCTATGTTGAGTGTGGAGACTAAAAACCTGCCTATCATGCCAACAGTGAGATGGGCAAATAGAACCCTAAATCAACAACCCAGAATTGCTTGCTGTTTTCCAAATAGTTTCCTCTCAAGGTATCAGGGAAACCTGCTTTCTAACTTCTAAGCTTTCTAACATTAAAAAAAATGTTTAATTAAATATTTTTTTAATTTTTATTTGAAAGGATATTTTATTTATTCATTTGTTTATTTAGAGGTATAATTAACATAGTGTTATATTGGTTTCAGGTGCACAGTGCAATGATTCCACAATTCTATACATTACTCAGTGCTCTTCACAATCAGTGCAAAAATAATATTCATAAGAAAATATAAGGTTTTCATGAGAGAGAGAGAGCTCTGGACCTAAAATCAGAAGATCTAGATTAAAGTTCTACCTGGGCCATTTAGCCATTTAGCAAGTTACTTCAAAGACCAAAGCCGCCAGTTTCTCACCTGTAAAATGGAGATTATTATACAAACCTTATTTCTTGTGAAATAATTACCGTGTTCCGTTAATGGTAATGTTTTCTTAAGGTGCACTTCTCTAAGCTATAAATCAGACGGAGGTGTACAAATAGCATGTGTATAAATATGTGCATGTAGATATGACACACACATGTTTTTCAAAGATAAAATATGTATAAATGTAAACTTTTTCTGAATAAAAGGAGTGAGAAGAGCGCTGCATATTTTAATGGAGAATAAAGCACCAGAGAGTGTGAAAAAAGAAAGCTGTGGGAGACAAAAATAAGTCAATTTGACAGTTATACTTAGTTGGAGCACTTTAGCTAAAGAGATAGAGGGACGCACACAGTTTTGTTAAAAACAATTAAATTATTCATGGCCATGAGTATAGTGTTTTTTAATTTAATGAAGAGAATATATCATGGTAAAAACAAAGGAATTGTCTAATTTCAATAAATATTTTAGCCATATTCATTTATAAATGCTCTCACTAAGTTTAAGAAACAAAATTAAAAATATTACAAGGTTGAGCTATTATGATTTTGAGTGTGGAGAGCGGGAGCTGGAGAGAGGCCTAGGGAGAGGGAGAAAGAGAATCCTAAGTAGGCTCCACAGCCAAGTTCAGAGCCTCACATTAGGCTTGACCTCATGACCAGTGAGATCATGACCTGAATCAAAAGCAAGAGTCAGGTGCTTAACTGACTGAGCCAACCCGGAGCCCCAGCAATTATGATTTTTAGTACTATATTTCAATTTTCAATTTTAAGTCTGCCTAAAGGAAATTAGCACTCCTCCACTTACTTCCACTTTTCCTCCTCAATTTCATCTGTAACCTTTTTTCTTCCCGCCTTCCTCCCTCTTCCTTCCTTCCTCCCTCCCTCCCACCCTTCTTTCCTTCTTCCTTCCTTTCTTTTTTCCTTTCTTTTTAATTTTTTTAAAGTGTTTATTTGTTGGGATGAGCACCGGGTGTTGTATGGAAACCAATTTGACAATAAATTTCATATAAAAAATAATAAAGTGTTTATTTATTTTTGAGAGAGAGAGAGAGAGAGCACAAACGGGGGAGGAGCAGAGACACACACAGAATCGGAAGCAGGCTCCAGTCTCTGAGCTGTCAGAACAGAACCCCGTGCAGGGCTTGAACTCACAAACCCACGAGATCATGACATGAATGAAGTCAGATGCTCAATTGACTGAGTCACCCAGGCACCCCTCCTTCCTTCCTTCCTCCCTCTTTTCCTTCCCTTTTCTTTCTTCTTTCTTTCTTTCTTTCTTTCTTCCTCCATTACTATATCCTCATATCTTCTGCCACAGCCTTTTAAATATTTTCACAAGGCTATTTTTATTTTTTTTTATACACGAATGTCCTCTTTCAGGGGACTTCTTTTTTCCCTTGTCTCCTTTATAAATGTTTTCTATATCCTTGAAGTAGTTTAAATGGGATATATCAATGTATCAAGTAATCAGTATTTCCAGGAATACAGGGTGTTCTTTTGATCCACAGATTTACCCTTCTGTTAATTCAGATAAATACCTGTATATTTTAAATAGATGGTATTTTCTAAACTCTTAAACTTACCTTTTCTGGAAAATCAGTTATATTGGATCATATTTCTCAGTTTGACATACCTATCATTGTTCTCTGCCTTCTTTATCTTCCATTTTACTTTCTATATCATCCTTTCTTCCCTCTATGTCAATAATACTGATTTCTGTCTTATTAAATTTTATTCATGGTGTTTCTAATTCATTAACAGTTTTAAAATGGGAACATTTGTACTTTTGTGCTATAATCGGCATCTTTGTCACCTCATTTTTGAAATTCTCAACATCCCTTCATCCCTTCCTCTTCTTTCTATTCTTTCCCCCCCTTCTTTCTATTCTTAAATTGTGGTTATGTATCCTACTGCAGGATAAATATCTTCTCCAGAGCAGAATCGATGTTAGATCTGGAGCTGCCCCCTTGTGGAGACAGTAGACCTGGACTAAGAGGTTTCTGTCACCCTCCGCCGTCTGCTCCAGGTGACAGAGGCACTCTGAACCTAGGAAAGGGCAGACATGATTGACAGTGGTGACTCACAATTAACACAATCTCAGCAGGCATGTCCCTTTCTTCCTTTAATAGAAACATTAAAGAGCAAGCTGGAACAGTCTTCGAACAGGAGAAAATTATCAAGAACTTCACAAGTACCACACTGTGAAGCATGTGAATTTAACCTTCCAAGAAAGAAACAGGCAACGTTGATGATTTGAGAACTGTAATTAGCAAGCTTAATTCCCCCCTTTTTTCCCCATGGAAGAAGGTGGGAAAGAACAAATATCACGTTCTTAGCACGTGGGGTTTTCAGGGCTGCAAAAGAGGAATATGACCTATAAAAGTGAATTTGTCCCAGAAGATTTGTCCTATTTTATTCCATCCCGCTTGTTAGTGTGATCAGTTCTGTCCACAGCTTTTATTGGCTTCGAGTAGTAGGAGTGAGTTTTCCTGGAATCCCTCCTTACCTTGGTTTAATCCTCTTTTTCCCCCTCCATTCCAGGTGTGGGTTTGAGAGACGGTGTTCTTTCCACTTCTGTACGGCTTTGGAGGAAAGAAATAGAGCTGTTTTACATATAGCTTTGCTGGCCTGCTTGGCGAGATTTTGCTCTCTCTTTTGAAATTTCATTAAATGTTTTTTGGCCAGCATTCACTGTAGCAAGCCAAGATATGTCTTATTTCCAGGGGAAGATAGTCTCTGCTTTGGGTCTTTCACCTGCTTCATCTTGGAGCTCCCGGAAATGGGGAGCCTTGGCCATTTTTCCCGATCGCACCGAAACTCTCAGATCTTTTCAGTGATGATCCAGGGTTTCCACTCTCAAAGGTTTAGTGTGACTTTTCTGGGGCTCCCCATTCTCGTTGTCCATCCTCTTCACTGTGATGGGGATTTGGTGGTAATACTTAGGGTTTTGTCAACTCTTTTCCCAGCAAGATTTTGTGATACAAGATTTTTGTGCTCAGGAATCCTGCTAAACTGTGCTTTCCCAGAATCCCCCTTTCCATTCCTTCACGGAACTTTTTGGGGGTTGCCAGCGGGAGACTGTAGCCTATTCCTTGTTCAGTTACTACTTGTTAACACTTTTTCTAATTTTGCTTTTTTTCACCTAATTTCTCTAGATATTAAAGAAAAGAATTTCTAAGATCTGTCCCATTTTCTCATTTTTATATTGAAAATTACTTGCCTGTGAAGTTTTTTTTTTTTTAATATATAAAACAGAATGATTTGAATGGGCTTATTTATGCTTCCTTAAAATGGTTAAGTAACCAGAATTGGATGCTCGCTTGGAAGTTCGAAGAAATATATTAGATGATGTTTTCAGTTTCTATCTGTCATGAATGTGTAAACAGAATATGATCTGATAGTATTAGGGTGTATTCATGACCGTAAATGTTTATAGCAAGTCACCGAGAGGAGAGTAGTGTCATAGTTAAGCGGCCAGAGGTGATTTCTGAATAAGAATGTTAAGAGACCACACATCACTGAGTAAATTCACTATTGTTTTTTGTTTTGTTGATACTATTCAGAGTATCAGAATTCTGATTCATTAATTTTATCTATTTTTCTATTCTTTACCTCTTTAATTTTAATGTATATCTCTATTCTTTCCTTCTTTGTAGTTTCTTTTGTTTCACTTTGTTCTTTTTCTAACTTTTAGAGTTGGAAGTTTAAATCACTTGTATTAAGATTTTTGATAGAATATTAATGCATGTGTTTTTTATAAATGCTTTAAATGATATAGGCATTTAAGACTATTGATTTTCCTTCATCATTACTGTAACTTTCTTAGATTCTGATACTTATGGTATTTCCATTATCATTATTTTTCAGAACTTTTGTATTTTCTCATTATATTTTGCCATTCCCCCAGGAATTATTTAATTGAAGCCTTTTTGTGTGTGATTAATGTTTGTAGTTTCATTTTATAAAACTTATTGTCTGATAATAAGAGTTCAGCCCCTACTCTCTTATTGTTTCCATATACCTGACATGCTTATAATTTATGTATTTTTGACTGTTAGAAACAAAACTACATTTTAACATAAAGGTAAGCTTTGCTTTATGAGCCAGTCTGAAAGTCATTTTAAAAATAGGGTAGCTAGGGGCACCTGGGTGGCTCAATCGATTGAATGTGTGACTCTTGATTTCAGCTCAGATCTGATCCCAGGGTCCTAGGATTGAGTCCAGCATTGGGCTCCACACTGGGTGTGAAGGCTGCTTGGGATTCTGTTTCTTTTGCCCTCTGTCCCTGTCCCCCACTCGTGCACTCTCTCTTTCTCTAAAATAAAAAAAAATGAATAAATAAAAAATAAATTAAATTAAAAAGGCTAACTAAACCTGTTTGTATTTACTGATATGGTAGATGTGTTTGCAACTCTGCATTTTGTTTTATAATTGTGTATATTTGTTGTATTTCTTCTTCCATTTGGTGTCTTTGATTTGTAAAAATTTCTTCTGTAATTAAGGATTCATATATTTAATGATTTTCTTTTTATATACACCATTTATAATTCTTGCTCTTCTTACCTCAACACTTACTATGTGGTTTGTCAATTTTTAATTGCACCCTTTGTTACCTACCTATCGCCTATACAAAAATCAATAGTCTCATTTCATTTTCTGCGTTTTCTCCTTCCCCATCCATCCATTTTTTGTTGTATTCTTACTACTCTTGGAATACATAACAAATGCTGTTCTTCCACGCACCTGTGCCCTCAGTCCTGCTTTATCCTTAGCCCCATAATTAAATACATTAAATACCGTCATTGATCGCACTGAAGTTTCTCTAGTTTTCTCTTTGGTTTAACAAAACGCATCCCCCTTGTATTTCTCAGAGAATCAATCTTTGTGTAGAATTCTTGATCTTTTATGCTTAAAACCGTAGGCTTGACACTCAAAAGACATTCCAGCTGTATATAAAACCCCTGCCTTGAGTCTTATTTTCTTGAGTTTCTTGAGGGCAAAGCTAACATCTAACTACTCTGAGGTATCGATAGTCATTGGTTGCTAAGTTATTATGATATAACTATATCTAGAAGATTTATGTTTCAGTATAGAGGATGATTTTCTGTATTTTTGCGTCTTAGTTATTGGTATTCATAGATATTTTTCTACATGTCTGCATACATCTGGACAAAAATGTAAATTAACTTGATCAAATAATTGATCCAGGAAAGAAAAAAATTAAAACAGCATATCCCCAAAATATGACAAAATTCAATCAAAAGGATTGAATGACTACAATCCAGTATTTGTACAATTTTGCACAAATGCTTTTGTTACTCTAATTTCCTCTCAAAGTTGACTCAACTATGTTCTGTATTCTGTACTTTATTCAAGTGTATCCATGAGGTCAAAATTATTTTTAAATATACTAAAATATTATAACTTAATATACTAAAATTATGTATTAGAAAGTACATGTCTTTCTAAATCTGTGTGATCACATGGGAAATATGTCTAAAGCATTTGTGCTGCATGTCTAATTATGACCATTGACTTGAGGAAGTCTGTGCATTTTTTTTTGCATTGCAAGCTCAACTAGCCCTTTTAAATATGCAATGTAATTTCTACTAGAAAGAATAACTCATAGACACATGCCACTTATTCTGAAAAATTTACAAAATGAGCTTGTCACTTTAAGAAAAACAAGTGACAGTAGTCGTCAATTATAAAATTCAGCTTTTAAATAAAAAATAGAACTTCGGAAAACTTGCATCTACATTCCTGAACTTGGAAGTTTCTCAATTTCAAAGAACTTCTTGATGATATTGGTAATGATATTAACATGTGTGCTTCAAATATTTTATGAAATGTGTCAACAAGACCTTCATAGCTCAGTGAACCGGTGTTTTCCAAAATGAACAATATGAGGTTATCAAATCAGGCATAGTTAAAAGATCCATTCAAGATGCAAGATAGACTGGTGTATTTTAAAGCAACAGTTCAGAAAGTTCCTTGATATGATTTCAGAAATTATCCCTTATCTTATTTAAGAAATTACCACTTGTCAAGTTTTAATGTAGCATCAAAGATTAACATTATCTAAAGAGGATACTAAAATATTCCTCCCTTTTCCAACTATTTGTATGAGAGTGGACTTTCTTCTTATATTTCAACTAAAACAACTTATTGAGTTGGATGTAATATAGAAACAGGCATGGGAATCCAGCTTTCCTTTATTAAGCAAAACAGTAATGAAATTTGAAAAAAATGTGAAACAGCATTCCTCACTATGTATTTTTTATTTTGGGAAATATGGTGATTTTCCATTAAAATATTGTAAGTATATTATCATTTTAAGTGAATTAATAAATATTTTTAAATATCCAATTTTGCATTTTGATTAGAAATTTGAAATTTCAAATATTGAGAGCTGTAATACATACAATGGTTCTTTGAGGAACTCCCATTTAAATTTTTTTTAATGTTTTTATTTTATTTTTGAGAGAGAGAGAGAAAGAGAGCGTGAGTGCGTGAGTGGGGGAGGGGCAGAGAGAGAGGGAGACACAGAATTTCAAGCAGGCTCTGGTCTCTGAGCATCAGCACAGAGCCCCACATGCGGCTTGAACTCGCAAGCAATGAGACCATGACCTGAGCCACAGTTGGACGCTTAACCGACTGAGCTACCCAGGCACCCTAAGGAACTCCCATTTTATTTTTAAGACTATAACGATGTGTGAAACCAAGATGTTTTAGAACAAGTGATCCACATCCAAACTTAAAATACCTTCAACAGGTTCCTATTGTTCTAAAGATAAAAACCAAATTCTTAGCAAGGCGCCAATTAACAATATGTCATAACCACAAGGACATTTATTTAGTTCCTCAGTCCCATGATGTTCCCTTTTGTGAACACACAGTTCCTTCTCTGTAGAATGTTCTTAATCCATTTCAGCTGGTTAATTCTTTCTTGTCCTGGTTTCAGCTCAAGCAGTACTTCCTCAGGCTCTCTTGGAATCATGCTCTCATATTTTATAACCTTGTTGGGTTTTTTTTCTAATTATGTACTTATTGATGAAAATAATCCATTAACACTTTCTTCCCAACAGGTGGAAAAAATCATAAAACCAATAAGCATGCATGTTTGGCTCCATTCTTCCTAACAGAGTGTTTATCATAGGGTAGCGTGGGAAATAAAGTACTTGTCAGTGACTAAATAAGTGGATGAATGTATGAATTGACAGAGGAAAGGGTGGATCATTAAAGAATCATGAGTGATCATGAATGGCTTCTTCAGTAATACAAGGATCCCAGATAACACTTGAAAGAAATACATTGGATTCATTTAAACCACGCATTGTATTTTCCTTTGTGTAATGTCGTCACTACATGAATTCTTCTTAGCTATGTCTTCCATAAAACAAATAGGAAGAAAGTATAAATAACATACAATGACATTTAGTTATGGTAGCAAGTGTTCTTGAGAAAGCCTTGTAACGAGCAATTGTTAGCAAACAACTTCTTGTATTTCATATGATTTATTTCCCATAAATTATATTAGAATTCTATTATTTAAAAAAATTTTTCAAGTTATTTATTTATTTTGAGAGAGACAACACGAGCAGGGTAAGGGCATAGAGAGAAAGGGAGAGAGAGAATCTGAAGCAGACTCCCAGCTGTCAGCAAGAGCCCCATGCAGGTCTTGAACCCACGGAACCCATGAAACGTTGTGACCATGACCTGAGCCAAAACCTAAAGTCAGAACCTTAACTGAATGAGCCACCCACGTGCCCCTGGATTCTATTGATTTTATGTATGTGTGTCTTATTATAGTCTCATCACTTTCCTCTTTTGGCCTAATAATCTACAGCTGAGTAACACCTACTTGCATTTCCTCCATACCTCCCTTTTTACTAGCCTGTCATCATACTTAGCATACTTTGTTGTAAGTGTGGAATTTATTGGTCTCCCCATGAAATCTGTCACTCCTTAAGGGCTTGGACTGTGTTTTATTCATCTGTGTATCCACAGGATACAATAAAGTGTTCAGCGCTTGATAAACACTCAGTAAATGAATGTATGCATGAATTATTGAATGAAACATTGAATAGATTTCATTTCCTATTCCTTACCATTTTTCTTAACTTTTTCCAGTCAAAACTCAGGTAATGGGAGAAATCAAGATTGCACTGAAGAAGGAAATGAAGACAGATGGTGAACAACTGATAGTTGAGATTCTCCAATGCAGAAATATCACCTACAAATTTAAGTCTCCTGATCACTTACCAGGTATCTAATTTTATGACAATGAGAAATATAAAATATCTAGGAGTTCTGTAGGAATATGTCCTAAATAATCTGGAAAATTCAAAGTAAAATTGGGGCTGTATGCCAAATATATCTGAAAAAAAATGTGAAATAAGGATTAACCTCTCTTATATAGAACACGTTGATATTCTACTAATTTTTAGATAATTTTTCTCAACACAGAAACAGAGTAATGTGTTTATCATACAACGGGAAAACACATTCAAATTGCTAAGGAAATCGGTGTGTCTTTTAATCACTTTATGTTGTCTGAAACAAATTGAGCACGTTCTGCTGGCTTTGTTTAAAGTATAGGATAACTCCCAGTGTACAATTATAATTCTTTCAATAGAAAATTGTATGAGTAATGGACATTTTACAAGCTGAATTCTTCTTTTCAGATTTATATGTAAAAATATATGTGATGAACATCTCTACCCAGAAGAAAGTGATCAAGAAAAAAACGAGAGTTTGCAGACATGATAGAGAGCCTTCATTCAATGAAACTTTTAGATTCAGCCTCAGTCCTGCTGGGCATTCTCTTCAGGTAACTGTATACCATGCAGTTACTCTTTTTGTGTGTACAGTATTTATTTTCCATTCAATTATTTAATATGTGTATACTGATTATATCGTGTGTGACATTTTACAAGTTAATTCAGTCTTAGAGGTTTCTTTCCAGGGGCCTTTAAGAAGTCTGCAGCTCACTCACCCATTCAGTTAGCTACCAAATCTTCTCTATTCTGCTTACTCAGTTTATTTTATATAGATTTATTTCCATGCTCACAGCCACTAATCCTCTTTGAGTTTTCATCTTTATTACTCAGATCATCTTAGCAGTGTAGCTGGCCTCCTTGCCATCAATGTCTTCCCCTCTTAATTCACTTCATCGCGCTGCTGGCAGAGGCATCTTTTAAAAACACTGGGTAAGAGGGCCCCGGAGGTGAGTGAAATAGTGAAGGCAATTGAGAGTGTACTTACTGTGATGAGCACTGAGCAGCGTATAGCATTGCTGAATCCTTATGTTGTACACCTGAAACTAATATAATGAATGTTAAGTATACTTGAATTAAGAATAGGCAGGTAGGTAGGTAGACAGACAGACAGAAACACTGGCCGGCAGGTTACATCAAAGCCTTCAGTGATTCATCTACATCCTGACTCATCCATAGTCCTCTCACGCAAACTCTAAGAGTGTTGGTTTAATTTCATCTCTTTGTATACTTTACAACACACTCTATACTCCAGCCACACCACAGTCTTTTCAAATCAGGTTAAGCCTCCAACGGTTTGCTCATATTTTTCTTCCCTTCAATATTGTCTTCTTCATCCCTCTCCACCCATCTCACTATTCCCAAGTCTTTCAGGATGAACTCTGCCCTCTACTGATGACCCTACGTGCAATTCATCATGCCTCATTCGCACAGTATTTTGCCAATCTTACTAGGTTACCAATCCTAATCTGTGCTGCATAATCATTTATATCCCTACTGGTCACTGCTTTCCCACTCTCTGCTCCTCTAGGGCAAGGCCTGGCTTTCATTGCTCTTTGTTCTACAACATAATACAGTGTTTGTACGTAGTATGTCTTCATTAGATGTAGGAACAAGGAACGAAAGAGGGAAACCGAGGTGGGAGGAAAGAGATAAAAAAATATGGGAAGAGTAAGACCGTGGTACTGGCCCTGAAGGGCACACTAGAGACACATATAAGAAACATTACAAAGTTAAAGCTGCATTGAGGGTATTAAAAGGTATTACAGTGGAAAGAAATTTTAAAAGAGCAAAAGATGCTCTGAAGTCTGTGTGAGCAAATGTGTCTTCTACAGAGATTAAGTAGTTAGAGACAGGACTACGAGGGAGAAAGATTACACATTTGTCTGAAATGTGATAAATGTAATAAGAAAGCAGGATGCAGGTGAAGATATACAATGTCGTATACAATCCCAAAACCAGGGCCCAGAAGAAATAATCATAAATGTATATTTTGAAGTCAGAAACATAAAAGTAAAGTTTTAGCCAAGAATAAAGATGAATTCTCTAAAGGAGATTCTGAAAAGAAAGCAAGAGAGAACTGTCAAGGATTAATGGTTAACACTGACGCTCTCTACCTTTCTTCAACTCATCTCTGGAAGAAAAAAAAACTGTCTTGAGTGTGAGATCCTATGGCATTTCAACTAATATAAGGTCTACATATGACAAGAAATCACTTCAGAAGTACACACTGTAGTAAAACCACCAGTAAATTAAATGCTAAATAAAATTACTGTTGTATTTTCTCTGCCTTGTGAGCTCTTATTCATTTGCTCAGCACTCAAACAATTTTGTATGTTGGTGCATATTTCATAAACTACTAGAAAATGTACCTAGCAAGTTCTTCTGAGAAATTTTCTGTTCAATTAAGCATAAACCTAGTCAGAATGAGCTGTTAATACATGTCTTATCTAAAATTCTCATATCCTCCTGGATGTGGCTTTTCCTTTGGGAAATGCTGGTGTGAATTAATTAATACTATGCACATCTTTTGAGGATATCTTGAGGATTAGTTATCTTACAAGTATAGCTGCTACTTCCTCTTACCCTTTCTTGTCTGTGTTATTTCTTTGATGATCAAATGTCCTTTTAAAAAGGTTGAAAAATGTATGCAAGTATATATAACTTTGGCTCTTTTTTCTAGATTTTACTTTTCTCTAATGGAGGGAAGTTTATGAAAAAGACCTTGATTGGCGAAGCCTGTATCTGGCTTGACAAAGTGGATCTGAGAAAAAGAATAGTCAACTGGCACAAACTTTTGGTCAGTCCTACTCAAACCCATTGAAGAAATGTGTCTGCTCAGGGTATGGAAACTGTTCTAAATGATCTCAAATCAAGACAACAGTTGGATACTATTCTATTCACGTTTTGGGGGATAAACGTGAAAGGAGGAACGGCACGCAAAAACAAAGTCTTGTAAATGTTTTGTTGTGGAACACAGTAAAAAACTCAGATGAAGAAGTTCCTGTTTTAGGGACCAAAAAAAAAAAAAAAAAGGATTGCGTGTGGCTGTCAAGACAAACAGTGAGAGCTATCTTGGTTACCTAATGCAGATCAATGGTGATTTTGAGCAGAGTTGCCCTATAGCTAAAGGCAAATGCTCAACTATTAATATGGTTTCTAATGCAGAGTTTATTCTTTATGCAAAAGAATCTTGGTTGAAAGGAAAGAACTGACGTAACAAATCACAATTTTCAGACGTCTACAAATCTTTCTTCTTCATCTTATTTTCTCCGACAACTTACTGTGTTTATATTCCAACACAGGACTCAACTACAGGATGTGTTCAAGACTAAGAGGGAGGTGGTTGTGTTCATAAGGAAAAGGTACTGGAGATGGGGAAATGATGGCTTTTAGATTTTCTCTATGTCTAAATGTTACAAGCGTGAACAACACCAACTTTGGAATTCATGTTGTAAAAGCACATTTGTATAATTTGAAATAATGTAGAGTGAAGATAATACTAAGTAGAAATGGACCTATGTTTATTTAGAAATAAAGCCATTGATTGGCTAACAATGAATGTTGCCCCACAAAAATATTGGAACCTTGGTTGAAAACATCAAAATCTCCATAACTTACCATTACATTTTCAACATACCAAAGAACATAGACTAAAATGGTATGTTCTAGGAAGCATGATAAGTTGTTCTTTGTGCAAGTGCAAATAAATGTGTCATTCCACGTATTTCCTTTCTCTTGAGTGATGTATTGAAGGAGGATAAATTCTTCCTCTGGAAAACACATCCTATTAATCTGTGACACCAATTCTTTAATTGGAGTCATTTCCTGTTCTTCCATAATGCTTTTTTTTTTCCCTTAGCGCATTAACTGATTGCACAATGACACCAAACTTAAGTTCTCTCTAGTGTTCCATTTTCCTCCTTTAGTGACAATATCGCAGTGATCAAGCTTGTCAATACTGGGAAAATATGTGAAAAGTCAACAGTATATTGAGAGTAAAATATAACGAGCTATTTTAATAATGCAGAATAAAAGAACCAATGCCTAAGTCATTAAAATGAAGCATCCTCTTCTCCATCAACCAACAGGAAATACACTGAGTTGAGATTAAAAGCCCAGCTTCTGTCTTGGTCCTGCCACTGACTGTGTCACCTTGCACATGTCCCTTCAAGTCACTTTTCCCCAGGTTTCTTATTTGTAGGATAAATATAATTACATATTCTTAGCTTTCCTAATGGGATGTGGGGATGATCAAACCAAGTGAACTGTGAGAAAAAAGAAAGCACATTTCCAGATACAATTTTATAGATATAAGCAAGGAATAATTGTTATGCAGCTCTTTATTTCTCAAATTTTATATGCAAAAACATCCTCCATACCAATGGTCAGCATTGACTTGGATAAAAGTAGTATATTAGCTCCAAAACTATTTTTTTTCTTTAAAATATAACCTGGTGTGGAACCTGCGAAAAGGTGAAGAATTAAATCAAAATGATTTGCAAATCGAGTTATTATAAATGAAATGAACCTACTAACCTTATCCTACCCCAAAATAAATTGGTTCTCAGACTGTTCTGAGTTTTAAAAGCTGCTTCTTTATTCAAAGGTGGGATTTCCACGGGTTTAGAGAAATCATCCCCAAATATACTGGTCGGATGTTGAATTTTCTCATTTTTTAAAGAAAAACATACTTGAAATTTGAGAGGAATTGATTTAATGTAAAACATTAAAAAGAAAACAATTTCTAATAAATGCCAGGCTATCTTTATTATATTCATAAAGAAATAGAAATTCACTCTTCCCCAGTCTAAGAAAGCTAACAGTCACTTTTCTTCCCTGTATTTTTTTCCCCTCCCCTCCCTGATATCGCAGTGTCATTTACCAATTGATACTGCTTTAAAACGAGCACGCAGGGGAGGGGATTGCTGAAGATTCGATATTGCTAGGATTTTATTTTTAGAGACAGCTAGATCTGCTGATGGTTGCTATGGATATCGCCGGCAGAAGTTAGCACTTTAGGGAGCTTATAATCATCATTCATAATTGGGGAAGAGAAGGATTCAGGAAGATCTCTTTCTGACACAAAAAGGTTCTGCTCTTTGCCCTTAAAAGGACACTCTAGCTCACGCTAGGTCCTCTTCTGCAGCCACTCACACCCAGAGGTATGCAGGGGAGGTTGTAGGAGCAGTAAGTTTTACTTCATTCCAGTTGCAAATTTATTTTAGAATAATACAAATGAGGTGCCACCAAAAACAAAGATCATCCCTTGGTAGCTATTTGACTTGAAAGAGTAGGAGTCTTTGCATTACAGGTGCCCCTTTGTTCCGAGGAACTAGTGACAGACGGGGCCAGGTCAATCAAGAGAGCTAATGACATGGCTTTTTGTGCACCAGCATCCCCCTTCAGAGAGCATAAGATCCTGCCAAAGTGTGCCAAGTTTGCCACTGACCAAAATCCTAAGTTGTGCTGGAATTATTCTATGCAACACTGATCCTTGAACAAATGCATTTCTTCTGAATGATGTTGATTACCCTTCTTACAACAAAACGATTTCTTTTTTAATTGCAAATAGGGCTCCTGGTGTTTTTTACTTTTTTGTATATCTCACAGCACATGATTTTCCACTTTTTATTTTATTTTATTTTTTCGGAATCAGCTTTTTTTTTATCCGACTGATGACAAAGTTTGTAATTTCTAAATAATATGTGATCAGTCCAAGTACAACACCTATATTTTGAAAAGCATCTTAATTTTTCCCACAATTTCATAAAATCGTCAGAGACTGGAGTTGCTTCTTGGTTTAAAATTGGGTCCTAAGGAACTTTTAGCTGTAGAAGCAAAAGCACAGAGTGAATTTTTACAAAAGACGGGGACTTCTAGGATGGTCGTTACAGACATAGATAACAGTTTGAGCAAGAAGTTGGTGTTTCCCTTATTTTTACTTAAGATTAAGAAGACTTTTGGTGACTCTGAACTCTTTCTTTACCATTTCTGTTGAAAAGAACAGTTTCCAAGATTAAGGAGCAGGGATGGTCTTTGCTCCTTAATGTGCCCATGTTGTAATTAACCGTACTAATAAATGCATATTTTCAACATATCAGTGGGATTAGTTTTGTGGATCACACACATTAAAATAGTCATATTGTGGGAATATTATAGCTGGTAACCAGCTGATACCGATTCTTTCTATAGGAATGTTGTGATGATAGCGGTAATAGTGGTAGTGACACTAGGTCGGTGGTCCTGTGAAGTGAAATAAAATTATATACTATATTGTGCCCAATTTATTAGAAATTATTTGACCAATGTTTCATTTCATTAAGATATCATAAAGATGTTTATAGTATTTTTTTACTTTATTATTTAAATCATAACTAACGATATTTTTAAAAACTTATTTTCATTGCTATAATGTCTAATATTCCCAAAGCAGCCAACTACAGCTATATATATATATATGTTTATAACTCTACATGTGACAGAGTGAGTTGCCCTCTTGTTGAGCTTGAGATGGAAGTGACGGAAAGCTCGATGAATAATCATGAGCCGTCTCTTTAATAATTACTTGCCTTTGATGTAATACAAAAAATGAATGAGTGAAACAGATATTCTCATTGAATATGACACATTGATGTTTTCTGTATGTTCCATGTTGTTGTTATTATTAAAGAAGCCCATTAAGTCAAAATCATTTAATCCAATGATTCCTTATCTGAAATGTAGATTGAGAGCATTTTCTTAAATCGTTACCCTGTACATACCTATACATTTGGTAAAATAGACAAAGTTGAAATAATAATTTCATTTGGCATTCAGCATGTGAATATGATTATCGTTTGATTGTGTCTGTATATTTGTCGGTGATGTGCTCAGGTGCTCCCACTACTGATTAATGTGTGTGCTAATATCCTAACAAAAACACATCTGATATTAATGGAAAACATTCTTGTCTGAAAGAATAAAAATCTAATAAAATTGATTTCAAAATAAAAAATAAAGTACTTGGAGATATGTCTTGTTTCTAACTACATGTTGCATGCCATGTTGGTGATTTGCTAATGTGTTCTTTTCTGTTCTACCCAAATCTCTCTGGAAAATCTAATGAACAAATACAAATTCTTGGGCTAAAGGTTGTATACATTGAATTGAAATATACGAGAATTGTATTAAAAATGCTTGTAAATCTGTCTTGAGTTTTACCCTATGTAAAAATATGTCTTGGTTTTGTGATTGTATACAAGATGTATCTTGATAACTTATGCAAATTGTGCTGTATAAAGGCTGTTGCCTCAGCCTTACCAATAAATATTGAAAATGTCGCCTTTGACTTCTTGTGTTTATCAACTTGATAAAGTGATGCTTTATTACAGAAATAGAACTTTTCACAACATTTCCTCTGAAAATTATATCATAAATACATTCACTCACCGAGTTTAAAAAATAAATTTTAAACGTAGCACAGATACAGAAAACAGAATTAAACATATAGCTTAATAAATTATTGTCTATCGGATACTTTTGTAACCACCACCCAGGTCAAGAAATGAAACTTTGCCAGTCATCTCATAAGTCCTCCACGTAACACTCCCCTGTCACTAAATCCTCCCAAACTCTAAATGTAATCACCAGCCTTATTTTTATGATAATTAATTCCTGGTTTATCATTGACATCTGCCTAGTAAACAAAATGGGGGTGATATTATTTTTTAAATGTTTTCTAAGCCTCTTTTAATCTATGTATTCTCCCCCCCCCACGTCTTTTTTTTTTTTCAGGGTGTCATACTTTTTGAAGAAATCTGGTCTTTCTACCAAATCTGGGTTTTGCTGATTGCATACTCACAGGGTGGTTAACAAGTTTTTCTGTCCTTTATTGCCTGTAACTTGGTCTTTTGCTCTACAGATTTGACCTGATTCATGTTCAAACTCAAAGGTTGGCATTATATTCCTCTGTTGAGAGGTATATAGTATTTGGCTGTCTTTCATATTTGTCCTATTTCCAGCCACTGGTGCTCAATGCCTAGAAGAGACCCATTAATTAAATTTTACAAAGTGGTGATATTCTACTTCAATCAGCATTTCTTCTTGGAATACTGTTAAAAAGATAAATTTCCCCTCAACCAACATTTGATTACTGAGTAGAATAGTTTGTATAGGAAAGTTAGGGTAAAGGCAGAGAAGATTGCACAATTTTGTTTAACTGCTTACCATTTTTTCAAAAAAAGTAATCCCTATCATCCTCCAAAGATGACCACAAAGTTTATGCTTTTATTTTTATTATCATTGCTAACTCAAGGATTGAAACAAATTTGACATATTTTGTTTTGTTTTTTTACTTTTTATTGTTTCAAATTTTTATTTAAATTTTAGTTAGTTAACATATAGTATAATATTGATTTCAGGGGTAAAATTTAGTGATTCAAAATTTGATGTGTTTTAATTCATTGAAACTGTTATTCTTATCAATGTTCAAATTTTCCTTTTTTAATGATTTGGGGACAGCTTTGAGTAAGCTTATGTGTTTTTTATATTCTTTGATAAGTTTCTTTTTATGGCAAGAAAGTTATATATCATTTCTTAACCTTAAAACAGCATAGGGGATTTATTTAACTTGAATTTTTACTTTCCTATTTATGTCTATAAAATAACTAAATTTACGAATATATTGACACTGATTGATCAGGTTTTATCTGATATGGTATTACTTCTTGGCCTTTTGACTAAGATCACATGTAGTATCCAGTGTAGTATCTAATATACTTAAGGTAAACTCTTAAGAGTATTCTTAGGAAAGGGGCGCCTGAGCAGCTCAGTCAGTTAAGCATCTGACTTCAGGTCAGTTCATGATCTCATGGTTCATAGGTTCAATCCCCACGTCAGGTGTGAGCTAACATCTCAGAGCCTGGAGCCTGCTTCACATTCTGTGTCTCCCTCTCTCTCTCTGTCTCTCCCCACTCGTGCTGTCTCTGTCAAAAAATGAATACACATTAAGAAAAAAATTGTTTAAAGATCATTCTTAGGTAAAACAAGTATCTTAGAACAGTTTTTGAAGATAATAAGATCTCTAAAAGGTTGTAATTAGATGATGAGTAATGAGTTTGAATTTTTGACTTTATTATCTAGGCATTTACAAGCTGAAAAGTCCTTGTATCTACAGTTTAAAGCTTTTATAGGAAATTGAGCTGAAATAGTTTTCTATTAAAAAGTAATAACAGGGCACCTGGGTGGATCAGTCTGTTAAGCATATGACTCTTGATTTCAGCTCAGGTCATGATGTCACATGTTCATGAGTTCAAGCCCCTCATCAGGCTCTGCATAGTGTGGACCCTGCTTGGGATTCTCTCTCTCTCCCTCTCCCTCTGCCCCACTTCTGCTTGTGTGCTCTCTCTCTCTCTCTCTATCAAAATAAAGAAATAAACTTTAAAAAAGTACTCAAATTATGATAATAAAAATGTTGAAATCCTTTCCTCGGTTTAAATGACAATTCCAAATAAATTAAAATTTTATTTTTTATTTTATCTTTTATTTTATATAATAATTTAATTTTATTATTTGTAAAAATTAAGAAATATTTCCATGGATTACTCAATAAAAAAATGACCTTCCAACAATTTGATTCTTTGAAAACAAGTTCAATAAAATTAATAGACCTGTGACAATCAGAGGAGAAAGAAGACCAAGTTAACATTATCAGGTAGGATAAATAATGTATACGCGAAGATCCAAATATCTAGAAATGTATGAAAGTGGTAAGAATCATGACCAAGTTGAATTATCCCAGTTACACAAGACTTTTTTCAATGCTGGAAAATGAATTAATGAAATCTTGTACATTAATATATTAAGTTACAAAAATCATAAGATGCTGGGTCATATTTGATAAAATTCAAAATCCATTTCTAATAAAAACTTTATAACACACTTGAAATAGAAGAGTACTTTTTAAGTCTGCTGAATGTTATCTACCAAATAAAACCAAACAACCAAACAACAACAACAACAACAACAACAACAAAACCTTGCTGGTAAATGGATAGAAGGCTTTTCCTTTGAGACCAGAAACAAAGCAAATATGTCTTCTTATCACCATTCTCTTCAATACCTTTATGAGAGTTTCTAGCCATTGTGTCAAGGCTAGAGAAGAAAAAGACAAGTAAAGGAGTAAGAAGTGAGAAAGAAGAAAAGAACTATAATTATTTGTGGATTATACATCTTTGTGTGTAGAAAATCCAAAACAATCAACGATTTGTAAATATATGAAAATTTGTCAAGTTTACTAATTTTAAAAACTGTACAGAAATAAATTTCTTCTCTGAATGTGAACAAGAAATCATCAGAAAATGAAAATTTCAAGAAATGATTTTTACTAGCATCAAAAGTATCAAATGCCTAGGAATAAATTAATGAAGGAGTTCAAAGACCTCTACCAAAAAAATAATAACATTTTATTAAGGTATTAAATAAGAGCTAGGACGCATGGGTGGCTCAGTTGGTTAAGCATCCGACTTCAGCTCAGGTCATGATCTCATGGTTCGTGGATTCAAGCCCCGCACCGGACTTGGTGCTGACAGCTCAGAGCCTGTTTCAGATTCTGTGTCTCCCTCCTCTGCTCCTCCCCTGCTTGTGTTCTGTCTCTCTCTGTCTCTCAGCAATAAATACATGTTAAAAAAATTAAGATGTTAAATAAGAGCTAAATACAATATTCATTGATTGAAAAACTGAATATAGTAGTGATCTGAAATTCTTCCCAAACCTCAATTCCATTGATTCAATGCAATTACATTTCTTAAGTATGTGAGAAATTTGATACACTGATTATAAAATTTATGTTGAAACACAGGGCCAAGAAAGATATTAAGACATTATAAAGATACAGAAATTAAGGGACACCTGGGTGGCTCAGACAGTTAAGTATCCGACTTTAGCTCACGTCATGATCTCACAGTCTGTGAGTTCGAGCCCCACCTTGGGCTGTGTGCTGACAGGTCTGAGCCTGGAGCCTGCTTGGGATTCTGTGTCTCCCTCTCTCTCTCCCCCTCCCCTGCTCGCACTCTGTTTCTCTCTCTCTGTCTCTCTCAAAAATAAACATTAATTTTAAATATATATATATATATAGAAATTAAGAATATAGTGCTGACACAGGATATGTAAATTGAACAATGGAACGAAATGGTGAGACCAGCATACTCACACACAATGCATACTTTATATACAACAGAGGAGATGAAGCAGATCTGCAAATCCCCATGAATTTGCAATTAAATAGCAGGAGTCGTTTGCAAATATCTTTTCCCATTCTGTTGGTTGCCTCTTAGTTTAGTTGATTGTTTCCTTTGCAGTGCAGAAGATTTTTATCTTCGTGAGGCCCCAATAGTTCATTTTTGCTTTTAATCCCCTTCCCTTTGCAAATGACATATCAGGCAAAGGGCTATATCCAAAATCTATAAAGAACTCATAAAACTCCACACCCGAAAAACAAATAATCCAGTGAAGAAATGGGCAGAAAACATCTCTAAAGAAGACATCCAGGGGCACCTGGGTGGCGCAGTCGGTTAAGCGTCCGACTTCAGCCGGGTCACGATCTCGCGGTCCGTGAGTTCGAGCCCCGCGTCAGGCTCTGGGCTGGTGGCTCAGAGCCTGGAGCCTGTTTCCGATTCTGTGTCTCCCTCTCTCTCTGCCCCTCCCCCGTTCATGCTCTGTCTCTGTCCCAAAAATAAATAAACGTTGAAAAAAAAAATTAAAAAAAAAAAAAAAAGAAGACATCCAGACGGCCAACAGGCACATGAAAAGATGCTCAACGTCGCTCCTCATCAGGGAAATACAAATCAAAACCACACTCAGATACCATGTCATGGCAGTCAGAGTGGCTAAAATGAACATATCAGGAGACTATAGATTCTGGAGAGGATGTGGAGAAATGGGAACCCTCTTGCACTGTTAGTGGGAATGCAAACTGGTGCAACCGCTCTGGAAAACAGTGTGGAGTTTCCTCAAAAAATTAAAAACAGATCTACCCTATGACCCCGCAATAACACTGCTAGGAATTTACCCAAGGGATACAGGAGTGCTGAGGCATAGGGGCACTTGTACCCCAATGTTTATAGCAGCACTCTCAACAATAGCCAAATTATGGAAAGAGCCTAAATGTCCATCAACTGATGAATGGATAAAGAAACTGTGGTTTATATACACAATAGAATACTACTTGGCAATGAGAAATAATGAAATATGGCCTTTTGTAGCCACGTGGATGGAACTGGAGAGTGTTATGCTAAGTGAAATAAGTCATAGAGAGAAAGACAGATACCACATGTTTTCCCTCTTATGTGGATCCTGAGAAACTTAACAGAAGACCATGGGGGAGGGGAAGGAAAAAAAAAGAGAGAGGGAGAGAGCCAAACTGTAAGAGACTCTTAAAAACTGAGAATTATACTGAGGGTTAATGGGGAGTGGGAGGGCGGGGAGGGTGGGTGATGGGCATTGAGGAGGGCACTTGTTGGGAGGAGCCCTAGGTTGTATGGAAACCAATTTGACAATAAATTTCATATTAAAAAAAAAATAGCAGGAGTCAATTGGGTAGCCACTTAAAAAAATAAAAATAAATGATATTGGACCTTGTCTCTCACAGTTTTTAAGAATAAAATCCATATAATTTTAAAGACCTAAATATGAAAGGCGAATTTATGAAACATATGGAGGATAATTTAGAAAAATAACTTCATAAACTTAGATGAGGAAAAGATTTCTTAAACAAGGTACACTAACCAGAAGGAAAATTGTGTAAATACTACTACATAAAAATTAAGACTTCTGTTCCTCACACACTATAAAGAGATTGTTAAAAAAGTCAAAAAATTAGAAAAGATATTTGATATATAAGATAAATGAGCAAAAAAAATAGACTAGTGTGAAAAATATATAACACAAATCAGAGGTAAAAGAAAAGCTACATAATGGAAATATAAGAAAAACACTTCGACAGATACTTTAGATGAGAAGAAATCCAAATGGTTAAGAAATATTATTTTCCAGGGTAATTCCATTTAAACTACAATGATATAATATGCACATACATGAGTAAAAGAAAAAATCTAGTCTGAGGAAGCCAAATGTTGGAATGGAATTCTCATTAAGTGTTAAATGACATAAGTATAAATTGGTGCAACCATTTTAAAAATAGCCAGAAATTTCCTTGTATATTGAAGATTTCCATCCCCTACAATTCAGTGATGGCGCTCAGACATCAGAAAAACTACAGCCATCAGAAAACCTCTTGAACATGTTGGTCAGCACACGTATTCAAGTACGCTAGATGGTTATTTAGCCAATACATACTGGTACAGTGTCCACCTTCCATTCAGATGGTCTTGGCAACTTGTGACTGGTGTGTGACCTTGCCATAAACATCGTTAAGTCTTTTGAATATTATCCTTATAAGTGTATTTATAGCAGCATCATTCATGGTAGCCCCAAACTCTAAACAACCCCCAAATCCATCAATAATAAAATGAATATTTTGTAGTGCAGCAATGCAACAGAATAATTCAAGACAGTAAAAATGAATAAGCCAGAAGTATACATATCAATATGAATGCATTTCACAAATACACGGAGGAAAAGTAAAATGCCCGCCAAAATACAGCATGGTTCTAAGAACCATGAAAAAATTAAAGGATTGATTATCATGAAAGAATAGGTTTCCTCCTGCAGGAATAAAGCAGGGGTCATTAGGGAATAGTGTTTAGGGGATTTCGAAGATACTAGCAATGTCCTATTTCTTAATCTGTGTGGTGATTATACATATACTTTCAAAAGAATTATTATTTAAACCACACACTCTTGTGTATTTTTTTTTTCACAATTTAAATCAATTTCAGGGACACCTGGGTGGCTTGTCGGTTAAGCGTCCAACTCTTGATTTCAACTCAGGTTCATGAGATCAAGCTCTGCTTAGGGCTCTGTTCTGAAAGTGCAGAGCTTTCTTGGAGTCCTCTCTCTCTCTCTCTGCCCCTTCCCCATTTACATTTGTGTTTTTTTCTTTCTCAAAAATAAATAAGCATTTAAAGAACACAACTTCAAAAGAGCAAGAATTAAGTATTAAAGAGTTAAAAATTTAGCGTTTGGAAAAAGAACGAACAATGTGTTTGGCAACATAAGGTCAATTATAACTTCTGTAGGTTGTTTCAGTGGAATGATGGGGACAGAAACCAATTTTTAAAAATGGACTCAACAAGTATTGAATTCTTTTTAGATATTTGGATTGTATCAGGGCAGATTAGAAACTCAGGCAGAACGTGGACACTGCAGTCCACAGGTGGTACTCCTTCATTTGGAATCTAAGCTTTTAAAAGATTTTAAGGCCTTTCAGCTGATGAGATCAGGCATGCCCACCCAGAATACTGAGAACAAGCTCTTGACTTAAAGTCAGCTGACTGGAGATGCTAATCACCTCTACAAAATACTATCATAGGGTGCTTCAAGTCGTGTTTGGATAACCGGCCACTACATTCGATGCGTAAAACCAGCCATCACAGGTAGGAAGAAGAAATCTAAAGTTTCTTGTTTGGTTGGTTGGTCGGTCAGCTGGTTTGGTTTGGTTTGGTTTTTAAGATGAGACAGGAGTAAATAAATTGCGAAGTCAATGTGGAAGGACATACTTGAGAGGGAATGATTCTCTCCAGCCTGGCTATATACAGAGAAGAGGCAATGAATACATTTTAGTGTGCAATATGAGAAGATGGAACCCAGATACTTGTGCAACAACCCCCCTTCAGGAGGAGAAAGGAAAATTTCCCCAACAGTCAGATCCCAGCCCTGACTCCGCAGTAGAATCATCCAAAGAGCTTTAAAAAACACGGATACCCAAATTCCAAACCAGACTATTTAAATCATCCTCCCTGCCTCTTGGGCCAAGCGTAAGGGATTTTTAAAGCTCCCTAGATATTGTCAGTATGTAACCAAGGTAAAAAAACTGCTTCCCTAGTGAACAACAGAAAAAGGAGATTATTAGTACAAATGTAGACAGACTATATGTTTGATACAAGGACATGAAGAGAGTTTCCTTCTGATGGCTATGAGTTTCTCATTGAGACAAGATATGAGGTCATCTGCCTACAGTGAAGAGGAAGGGAATAGGGGTTTGATGTTTGAAGAGAATAAAGGAGGTTTAAATAGTCCTGCAGAGGAGGGGAAGAGCAAGTAGAAAGAGAATTAATACTGTATATGCTGGGGCCCTTTTCAACATTTATTTATTTTTGGGACAGAGAGAGACAGAGCATGAACGGGGGAGGGGCAGAGAGAGAGGGAGTCACAGAATCGGAAACAGGCTCCAGGCTCTGAGCCATCAACCCAGAGCCCGACGCGGGGCTCGAACTCACGGACCGCGAGATCGTGACCTGGCTGAAGTCGGACGCTTAACCGACTGCGCCACCCAGGCGCCCCGCTGGGGCCCTTTTGAGCTTAGTGACAACACACGGTGACATGAATCTGCCTTGTCGCATGACTTTCCCCAGCCTTGACTTGGTGTTTATATGTAAGAGAAGAGAACAGACATGGTAAATTTTAATGAGATTCAGTCTTAATAGATGGATTAGACAAAAGATACGCAAGGAAATTCGGGGTTCAGGACATGGTTACTCTAAATTGCTGGACCATAGAACGTGTAATTGACAAAGAGGGAAGTAAAGACCAATGGACTGAGGTAAAGAAACACATAAAACATTAAATATGAAGATGAAATAACTAATTCTTCAAGGGCAAATCAGGCAAATTACAGGAAAGAAAAACTAAGAGTAAAGCCTTACAAGGGGAATAGAATTTAACCAGCTGAACCAAGAGAATAAGAGTTAAGAGTAAGGGAATATTGTAAATGGGTAAAGTGTTATGAATGTCTTGCTTATTCTAGAAATGCTGGGAAACTATTCTACAAGCATTTTGCAATGATAAAAAAGAGCTGAAAAGACAGGTTTATAATTATCAGAATCAGATTGCATAAAGTGGCATAATTTGATTTGGGGGAATAATGACACTGCTATGAAATAAGTGTCATGATTCAGAAATGACCATATCTGATTCTGTCTTTTGTTTATGAATGGGAAATTTCACAAGTGAAATATTTCTAGGCATATTTTAAGAGTCTCTATACTTCACAACATGTTTCCAAAAAATAAGAGATTACCATTTTCTTCAATGTATACAGAATTGCACCTAAAAGTTTGAAACAAGAGAGCTGAACCAGGGACAATACTGATTATTAGCAAAATTGACCAATTTTCTTTCATTGCCTATGTAATTCCTTATCAAGATCATACTGACCTCAAAATGTTCAGAGACATTTCTGCTTTCAATGAAGAAAAGTTTCTGGTGTGGGGCCAGCTTTATTCTGTTGAGCTGGAGAATTTACTTTAATTTTCTGTTCTTCCCGTGAAATTATTATTTCAACTATATTGTCAATTGATTAGAGGTTTGAACACTTCAACTCTTGCCTTAAAAAGGGCTACTCAAATTTACTGCTGCAGACATTTAAAAGAAAGTCATATTCGATTGAATTACTTCCTTTTAATAGTAATTAGAACTTGCAGATTAACTTGAATTATAGCTACCCAGAATACTTAATTCATTTAAACCTCCCTCAGAATTTTCAACTCTTACTTGGATTTGCACAGCAGCCTCTTCATGGCCTCACTGCCTCATGTGCACACAGCCACCTGTCACTTACCTGAAATACAGATCTGACCATAATGTGTTCCTATAGAAACTTCTCAGTGGTTCCTATTGCCAGAGCCATGACAAAACACTGGACAACATCTTTCATGCCATCTTCTCTTTCATTCTCCCCCTCAAAGGCAAGCCATCAAAAAAAACTCATCTTTCAGTTTCTTGGATTATCACATTTGGACTGTATTGCAAATCCTTCCTATTTAACTACCCCATGAGCACTGGGGAGTTCCCATTCTATTGGATACAAGTTTCCGTTATGCAAGATGAGCAAATTCTAGAGATGGCCGTACAATATAATGGCTGTAGTTGACAATACCGTATTGTGTACATAAAAATTTTAAGTAGATAAATTTCATGTTAAGTATTCTTACCACTAAAACTAAAGAGGAAACTTTAGAATGTGATGAATGTGTGTTACCTTGATTGTGGTGATGGTTTTGCAGGTGTTAATATGTGTCCAAACTCATCCTTTAAATATGTGGCTTTTCCTATCAATTATACCTTGATGAAGCTGGTAAAAAATAAAACTTAAGCGGGCACTAAGAAAGGGACAAGAGGGACCAAGAGACAGGAAAAAACCCATCTAACATTTGGCTAAGCTGGGTGAACTGTTATGGCTACCTTAGTCACCTGATTACTTCCTATCATACCCCTTTCTCCAACACATACCCACATACATGCACACACATGCACATACAGGTGCCCACACACTTTCCTTTTCTCTGGAAGAGAAAAAGGGCAAAAACTAGGTGGAATCAAAATCAGGAGACACACTGACAGAACAGAGAACTACATCCGTCTTAGAACTTGAGAAGGAGGAGGTTTGAGAGTGAAGGGATAGCCTGAGAGGAAATGCAGTGTGGAAAGAGAAAAAAGAGGTAAGAAAGTTGAGAGACCAGAATGACATTGGTATAATAGTAAAAGACTTCCGTGAGTTTTGGTATTCTAGAGAACGGGAGAGGTGAAAAGTTGCTTAAACTTTCTGAGACTTACATAAGATTCCCTTCCTGAGACTTACATAATGATTCCCTACCATTCCATTGAAATCTCAGACAAGTGCTATCTTCTTTCTTACAAATTTTGACAAAACATTTCTTGTCATTAATTATTTTTTGCCAGTTAATATAGTAGTAAGTGATCGCGATGGCACAAAATTTGTTTTACGTAATAAAAATATTTTACAGCAAGTGTACTGAACTTGTGAAATACAAAGAGAAGGGGAGAATTATTCTCAGATAAGGTTTTATTACCTTGTGATCTCCGTATCATCATCCAAGTGATGAAACTGCTTGTATTGACAAGGACTCTGAAAAAGAAAAGAAAGAAGTTTAAGGAAAGCCATTGTGGAATGCTCATGAGCTAGTGACCCAGAAATAATGTGAAGTTGAGAATCTGAAATAGAAATAAGAACCCAGAAAGATGAGATGTTGTAATCACACTGACCAAAAGCATATAAAAATTTTAAATGAGATCTTAGAATTAAGGATGGAAAATCCACAACCTCACCCCAGGAAGATACCTGGTAATCAAAGAAAGAGTGACAAGGGTGAAATAGATGAATTACCATTTTCCAAAAGATATTCACTAGCAAATATGTGAGGAAATGACTGAGACAAATTAGTCATTTGGGAATTTTCAACCTGCTATCACTTTTCCCACTTTTCAGTATTACCAACATTTTCTTGAATTGCATTTTTAATTCTTCTTTTGAAAGAAGACAATGCAAGAGTTATTCAGGGCCATCATTAAGATCAATGAAATTAAGGAGTCACTTGTTTTAAAGAATATGAATTTCATGTGCATAACCATAGTAATTTCAAACATGATTCTATGTTCAAGAGACTCTATTACTTAGTAGAAAAACATTTGACAGTAAGATTAACTGGATTCTAATCACACCTTTGCCATTAATTACACTACAACACAATCTCCCTTCTCAAAGCCTTATTTTTCCCATAATAAAGGCTTGGACCACATAATCCACAAAGTTCCCTACAGATCTAAGAAAATTGACAACAGCATTGCATTCCTTAAATAAAAACTTTCTGTTGACTCATTTGCTACCCATTTTATGTAATTTCCCAACCCCCCCCCCCAAAAAGCTGCTATAATTAGCCAAGTTTTAAAACAAGATTTTAAAAATTCGGTCTGAGTCAATATCTAAAAATATGCAATCAACAAAATAAGGCTCACTTTCTGTGGAATTTACTGTGCTTCTGGTAGAACTCTGTCTTGCTACATAATTCTGGCATTGGTAATTTGCTTCTGAACTTCATGACTTATTTATATAATTGCTGTGATTCTTCACTTTCAGATTCTAAGCACAATAGGAAGGTATGGGGAAAAATTAAAAGACAAACCAGTAAACATAAACAGTAGCTAATCTTGGTTTAAGATGAAGAAATACCAGTGTTATGGCCATGGCCATTCCATTTATGTACCTGAAATGGCCAGTGACAAAAGTGGCTCATGTCAACTGGTCCTATCATTTTGTCTACTTCATTGTTCAGTGCCTTTTCTTTGGTGGATGCTTTCTATTAGCCATTAACAAATGATTCAAAAATTATACTTAGTGCCTACTCCTAACGCGTCATTCCACATGCTATCCCAGACCTTCTTTTTTTAATTTTAATTTTTTTAATGTTTATTTATTTTTGAGAGAAAGAGACAGACCATAAGTAGGGGAGGGCAGAGAGAGAGGGAGACACAGAATCTGAAGCAGGATCCAGGCTCTGAGCTGTCTGCACAGAGCCCGATGTGGGGCTTGAACCCACGAACCATGAGATCATGACCTGAGCTGAAGTCACATGCTTAACAGACTGAGCCACCCAGGTGCCCCTATCCCAGACTTTCTTATCTATGATCTTCCAGTCTTTTCCTTTTATGCTCCCAACCAGCCTACTAGGCCATTAGCAAATATCCAGAAATCTATATCTGTTCTCCCCTAAGGTCACTTCCTTTTTATAAAGAATGATGATCACATTCTCCATTTGCACCTTTACCCACTGGGAAGATATTGTCTCTATTATTATCAATCAACACTGCTGTCCACTATCATCCAGCTTCAGTAGGTACTCCTATACTGAGCCGTCCATCTATAATGAAGCTTGGGTTTTTCCTTCTTTCTTCAGCTGTTCATAGGGATTTTACTCACAAAGGAGCACCTAGTAAAATCATTGCAAGTGACCTGGGGTTTGGGCCATCTGCTCATGCAGGTGGCCTGTGCCCTATGTTGCCCTTTAGACTTGATCTCACATGTACCATTTCTAACTTATGATGGACTGCTGTTGAGCATTCTGACCTTATGTCATTGTGGGTCTAAGAGAACTCAGCTCATTATGGGCAGTTCCAGACACCTGGCCACTTGATGCCCCATGGCCAAGTTTCTGTACCAGGGCCAAGTGTTATGCCAGCAGGTGATTCTCAAGTGGAGTATAATTCTCTATTGCAGATGGCGTGGCTTTTTTCCAGAATCCCACTAGCACATATTATGATTTTCCCACTGGGGTTTGCCATAAACTTACCTTCCATCTTTTCTCACCATTGACAATATAAAGCCTGCCAGATTACATGGCCCAAGTGGTAGGTCTGCTTATACCATACCTTGGACAAATTGTGAAAACCTTTTTGCTCTGCGATTCATTCAAAGCTGGAAGCCTTCCATATTATTGTACTGAAGCGTTATAATAGCATTTCTATGTGCACAATGTATTTCAGCCAGAACTCTAAAATTTCTGTCAGGTGTTGTGCTTCCTTTTATATGATAGGGATTGGAAGATGTATCAATTTATCTTTTACCTTGCAGGGGATATCTCAAATGCCCCTGACCACTGGACGCTAAAAACTTGACTAAACTAGAAGTTCCCTGAAATACGTCTTAGCAAGTTCTCTAACATACTAACCACCTGTTGGTTTTGTCGTTGTTCTACCCAAATCAGTTTAATGTCATCAGTGTGATAATCTGTGAAATGTTCAGATGGTCCAGATTTCTTTTGAATAAATTAGGACAAAGGGGGGGGAAGAGTTAATATAGCCCTGAGGAAGAAGAAGTGAATATTGTTGTCCATTACACATGATTATAAGTTTTCCTTGATCTTTGCTGATCATACTTTAAAAAGTATGCATTTGATGGGCATCTGGGTGGCTCAGTCGGTTGAGCATCTGACCCTCGATTTCTGCTCAGGTCATGATCCCAGGGTGGTGGGATCAAGTCCCACATTGGGCTCTGTGCTGGCCGCGTGGAGTCTGCTTGGGATTCTCCCTCTCTCTCTCTCTCTCTCTCTCTCTCTCTGTCCCCTCCCCGTTAACCCTTGCTATATCTCAAAATAAACAAAATAAGCTTACCAAAAAAAGTATGCATTTGCAAAACCCATGTCTGTATATCATGTAGCTAAAGGCTTACTGGTCAGCTCTTGCAACAATACATCCTGTAGTGTAGCAATTGTGACCAAAGTTGCTACTTGGCTGAGCTTATAGTGGTCTACATTTTCCAAAATGCATTCAGTTTCTTCAGGAACCAGAATGGTGAATCAGATATATGTTAAGGCTGGGGTGCCTGGGTGGCTCAGTTGGTTGCACGTCCAACTCTTGATTTTGGCTCAGGTCATGATCCCACAGTTGTGGGATTGGGCTTATGTTGGGCTATGTGCTGAGTGTGGAGCCTTTTTTAAGATTGTCTCTCTCTCCCTCTGCCCCTCTCCTCTGCTCACATTCTCTCTCTCTCTCTCTCTCTCTCTCTCTCTCTCAGAGAAAAGGAAGCAAATGGAAGGGAAGAGAAGGGAAGGGAGGGAAGGAGGAAGGGTGGAAAGAAAGGGAAGAAGGAATGGAAGGGAGGAAGGGAGAAAGAAGGAAAGGAAGGGAAGGGAGGGAATGTAAGGAAGGAAGGAAGGGAGAAGGAAGGCAAGGAAGGAAGGAAAGGAAGGAAAGGAAGGAAGGAAGGAAGGAAGGACAAGGACCCAGTATGGAGAATGCTCAAACTGCCAAATGACAATTCACTTATTTGGAGACCAGGAAATGACCACCAGATGTATTTGTGGATACAGTGAATCCACTCCAAGCCAGACTTCAGCAAGATTTTATTTATTACATGGCTTCTGTAATCTCTTCTCTAACTAGGGGACTACAATGATGTGCTGAGTCTCTACCTATCAGTGTCAACTCAGATTCTGTACCCAATAGACCTCTGGATATTTATTTCCCTTTCCCTAGTATATGGTCACATGAGAAAATAGCTATAAGTCCAAAAATAATTTGGAGAATTATTACATTGTATACTCGCTGTGGTGTTGCACACCTGTTCCTCCTATGCATATGGTCATCTCTTCAGTCAGTGGATTCTGGATCTCAAGATTGGTTTAGGTTTGATAACTCGGCAAAGAATTGCCACTTTTTATTGAGGCAACAGCTTTCACCTTCCTGCTCCTCCATTTTAGCCTGCTTCTGATTGTAGATGCTAAGTAGCACACTCATTGGCCACCTGCCTATTTTGCTCCCGGTGATGTCATGTTCCATTAACAGTCTTCATACCTCCCTGAAGGCCAAACACACACCCCCCCCACCAACTACTACTTTATTCTTGTGGGTCTCTTGCACTTGGCACTTAAGTGCTGCCACCTAGCTTCACTTAGTTCAAGGCCAAGTCATCCTCATGAATACTAATCATTAGACAAGCTCTGTGAGCGTGTCTCCTACAAACTGCCATGTCATTCCTAGATGAGCTACCACTGAACTTCTCATGAATGCTGGTGCCACTGAACACCACCGATGCATTCCTGATGGCCTTGCTGAATGCTGGTTCCCACAGGACCCTGCCTTTACAGGTGTAAAATATAGTATTCCAAGAAAAGGCTGCCAAGTAAATGAAATGTTCTCATTAGCTTTTAATTCTGGCCCTTTTGATCAAGCACCCTCAACATCTCAACTCCCTCGGCTCCTGTTTGTACCTGGTAGCTCATTCTTGTAGTTTCTTCAGTGTAGAATGCAATCTCTCTTATCCAGTCCATCATATCCCTAGTTAAGTGATGCCAGAATTTAATCGTACTTGTCAGCTTTGTAGCCAGGATGGGGGAAGGGGTAAGTTTTGAGAGGGGCCCCTGTTGTCTTGAAGCCTCTTTGTGCACATAAGAAATGCTAGATCTCATTAAGGAAGGACAGCCTCTTTCTCTGTATAATTTGGCAGGGTCAGAGGGATCTGAAGAACTACAATTTTCAAGGGTGTTGTCAAAGCAAAACTTGCACAGGACAATGTTAAACAGGGTTAGGAAGATTTTATTCAAGGCTATTGAAACAAAGGAGAGAGGACAGAAGTCAGTCTGAGTTCCACTCCATCCAAACAAAGGGCAGAAAGGTTTTTAGGCTCTGAGATTAACCAGTGAAAAAATGCTAGAAGATACGGGGGTTGGGAAGGTTGATGGATGGCATGTATCTCGCACACTGAGTTTGCAAATGTTTTCCTCTGTTATTAGGCCATCTGTGTTTACTATTTGGGGTCTATGAAAATTAGGATCCTCCCCTCCCAGGGACTAGAAGATGGTGTACTGTCTTTCCTGATGATTATATTTGGAAGGGATGTCCCTCTGGTCCTAGAAAAAGATTTTTCTGAGTTGAAAAGCAGGAGGCTTTTAAAAGGATTTATATCTCAAGGAGTCAGAAAAAAATTACAATACACATTTTCCAAAGTAAATGCTCTGAGGAAAGAGAGGTCGGTCAGGAGCTTAAAGGTGGGAAGAAGTCTCTCTAAAGTTTAGTCACGTTGAAGAGAACATTAAGGCCACCTGGGTCAGCATTCACTCAGGTGTTCCAATTCTGTCAGAGTTTCAGTTTTTTCCAACTAATGTCCTGACCTCAGGGCACCAGTATTGTCTTTACTGAACATTTAGATGTCTCTGGAGTTCTGCAATTCTAACATGAAATCTGGCTCCTCGACCACATCTGCTCTTTCCTCGCAAGGAAAAAGAACTTCTGTGCAAACTACCAAAGAAGCCCTCCGGCTGTCACACTTAAATCTAGCTATTTGTTAACTGCCCTCAATTTCTCCTTATCCCTCTAGAAGACATCAATTCAATTTAGTGGTAATCAGTCAACTCTGCTGTCTTTGTAGGCATTATTCACTCTGTATTTTTCCAATGCTCTAAGTCATTACACTATCGAGACTATTCCTCTCCTTGGGGACTTTTTCCAAAGTCACCACTCAGGAGATCATCAGCAATTGGTGGGCTGCCACTTTTGTGGGGGGACCAGGAAGCCCTCACATTTCTTCATTCATGTCAGTTTAGATCCTTCCAGAAGTAAACACCTGGGCAGGACTGGATGTGCAAGGGATTTGGGATATTGCCCGTGAAAGATAAAGCAGTGGGCAGGAGAAGCAGGCAGGCAGAGCCTTCGGACAGAGACAGAAGGATGAGAAGTGTCAAGAATGACAAGATAAGGACTGAGAAAAAAGAGAGCCTTAGACCACCGGAGAGTTCTGAGAAAATCTTGGACAAGCCGAGGAGAGGCTCTAGGGAAAATTTGTTCGTCAGAGGAGTGTCACATGAGGCGGGCACAGGTTGGCTCTAGTCCCCCTGCCCTGCTCAGCCATTGGCCGGGAGCAGCCTTGGCATGGTGGCCCCTGTGCTCACGGGAATGGCAGCTAAAGGTGTCGGTCTGCTGTGCTCCCCTGCCAGCAGGTTTCCATGGAGTGGGCATCGCCACAGCCGCCACAAATCATTTGCAAGAATCCACTGAAAAGTACAGAAACATAAGCTAGAGAAGGTCAGTGGCAATTAAAACCATAGACTCTGGGAAAATGGGGGTGAAGTTTAGAATTAGGAACAGCGTCCATTGAATGTTGGTGACTGCCGAGTACAAGTTTTTATTTTAAGTATATGTTAGATGTTTAATCCAAATGAATATAGTTCCCTTAAACAGTCCATTTCTTACACCAAATATGATATTGGAGAGGTAAAGTTTTCCCTTTAAAAAAATGGGAAAGGGGCACCTGGGTGGTTCAGTTGTTTGGGTGTCTGACTTCGGCTCAGGTCATGATCTCGTACCTCATGAGTTCGAGCCCCATGTCGGGCTCTGGGCTGATGGCTCGGAGCCTGGAGCCTGCTTCAGATTCTGTGCCTCCCTCTCTCTCTGCCCCTCCCCTACTTATACTCTGCCTCTCTCTCTCTCAAAAATAAACATCTAAAATTTTTTTATTTAAATTAACTTTAATTTTAATTTTAAAAAACACTAAAAATGCTAAGATGAAAAGAATAGCGTTGGCCCCACGATTTATTCATTGATGACTAAACAAGGGGGGAGCTTTTTGGCTAAACAATTTTAGTCAAATGATTTATCTAAATCATTTTAGATAGCTTGATGGTCTTTTAATGTATGAAAAAGAATGTTCTAGCCTGGTGTAAACATGCTTTTGGTTCCTGAATTTTAATTGGCTTTTAATGACGGTGCAGCACCCTTTTAGTAGAGCCTGAAGTGCTTCCTTTGACATACTTCAAAGGAACGCTCAGAGCTGCTGTCCCTGCAGTTGTTCAGAACTCTTGTAAGCAGAATGTGAAAGTTTGTCTGTTCCCAAGGAAGAAAAAAATCCCAACACCTAGATGCACTCAGATATGTCACTGAGACAGAAATTATTTTTCCATTGAGATCTAAGGCCTCAGTTGCAACATATGTGGCCCTATTGCCCTGTGAATAATTGTTTTCTGTTTTCTCTCTTGTCTTTTTTTTGCTATTTGCATAGTGTTGTTCTTCATCTTCCTCACTAACATCAACATTATCAAAAGTCACTGTTGACGGCGGGGGGGGGGGGGCGCCAGGTGTTTCAGTCAATTAAGTGTCTTGTCTTTGGTTCAGGTCACGACCTCATGGTTTGTGAGTTTGAGCCCCACATCTGGCTGTCTGCTGTCAGCACAGAGCCTGCTTCAGATCCTCTGTCCCCCTCTTTCTGTTCCTCCCTCACTCGTGTTCATTCTCTCTCTTTCAAAAATAAATAAATAACAACATTTAAAAAAAAAAAAGGAAAAAAAGTCACTGTGGAAAGTATCACCTTGCCCTCAATGTGTTAAATCTTACCCAGTGTGAGCTAATGTTTGCAGTCCCCTTGTGCAATGGGACAGATTCAGGGCTGAGGGCCACATACACATGTGTTAAAGCAAAAAAAAAAAAAAAACTCAAACCCATAGTCCTCAGAAACATTAAAACTAACTATTGAAATCTTGAGTTGGAAGATGAGAGAGAGATTGGAAGTTTTTTCTTCCAATCATGGTGAAGTTGAGCCTGACTTGGCCGTGGAGAGCCCTGCCCCCACTCCCTGTTGAATATTTGTTCTCACGTGCTCTGAGATCAGGAGACCCTAGGGAGATGAGCAATCCTGAGTTGGGCTCCTCTGTCAGTTTCCCCATATCCCCTGAATAAGTTTGACATCAGGAATATTGTTTTTAAGTATAGCATAAATATTTTAAGATGCTCACCTAAGAGGCAAAGTTAATTATTATTCAGTGTTTTGTTTTGTTCTAATGCTGTGTGGAATTCATTATTAAGCACCCTTTTCCAGCCGTGGGTGACTTCTCACACAATCACTTCTCCCCCCGCCTGAGATATGCTATTAAGTTGGCATAAAAAATGTGTTTTTTTTCTTTCTTCCCAAGTCTGGACTAAATAAAGCAGCTCAGATCCATAAAGGAAGTAACTTATCCAAGCATTCTTAAAAATGTAATTAAAAAATCTTTTTGTAGTAAATATTTTAAAATATTCTACTTAGTCATTAACCTCTCTCTAGAAAATCAAATTTGGTGTTTCTTATTGCCCCCTTTTTAGGGGAAATATGTTATGAATTCTGTTATATTAGCTTGAATTATGTTGTAACTACCTGAATCTAGCCTCCTGCAAAAGGAAAAAAGATCTGAGACTGAAACAGGCTGGAAATTCCAGATTCAGATCTCTCTCACTCTCTCTCTCTCTCTCTCTCTCTCTCTATATATATATATATATATATATACATATAGCGTATGTAATATATATGTATATTTACAGATTTTATGTATTTTAAAGTATATTTTAACAGTGTATACAGTATGTGTTTATAGTGTGTATATATATAGTACATATGTATGTTTACAGTATATATGTATTTATAGTATTTTTACAGACTGCTTTTACAGTATATACGGTATATATTTTACAGTATGTGTGGGTGTGCATATGTGTGTGTGTTTGCGTAGAGAGAGAGAAAGAGAGAGGGCGCGCGCTTCCCCTGCTGCAGCATTTGTGAATAATGCCCTCTGGTGGAGCCCACAAGTTCAGCTTAAGGCCATGAAAAACACACTGCATGATTATACCTAGTGCACTAACAAGAACTCTTTGATCAGTGATGATCCCACTAATGGAAAGATACACAAAATATGTACTGAGCAGTCCCTTGGAAACAAATGTCTTTCTACTGTGATCAATTTATGATTTATTTCTTAAATGACTAATGAGACTTAGGTTTTTCTGACAGCTTTGGGTCCTCAGCCTTCTGCTTTTATCATTTCCTGTCCATAATAGGAAAATCTCTATTTAGAGTGTTGTGGAGGCTCCTGGGTGGCTTGGCCGGCTGAACATCTGACTCTTGGTTTTTCAGCTCAGGTCATGATCCCAGGGTCATGGGATCAAGCCACTTGTCCGGCTCTGCACTGAGCGTGGAGCCTGATTAAGATTCTCTCTCTCTCCCTTCATGTGCTCTCTCTCTCTCTCTAAAATTAAAAAAAAAAGTGTTTTAGTTTTATATTCATCTATATAGAGATATGTAGGGAGAAGATGTACACATGCCATACAAATGTACATTTCCCTATTTCCACCTCCCAATACTTTGTGGATACCTTTGTCTTCCACATAAGGCCTATTTTTGCAAAGAGTATAGTTAGGAGGTATGGGGGGAGTCCCTTATTTCAAGAAAATTGTGTTTACTATAAGCCCAATTCAGTCTTTACATCTTTCGACACTGCTGATATCCTTCCCAAGTTGTCCTAAAAGGATTCCCAAAGCAATTCCTGTAGCAAACAGAAAATAGACTGCCTTTTAGGAATGCCCCAGTACTATTCCCCTGTATTTTATGTCAAAGAAAAGCACAAGCTCTATTATTTGAAGAGACATTATGTTTTAGGAAATTTGAATGTAATTCCAATGTGTTTCCTTTTCTTTCCCAACTATCCAAAATTAATAGCAATGATAATCATTCAATGAGTACCTAGTACGTTATATAGATTATAATCTTTATTACACACTTATAATGTATATATTATAATTCCCATTTTTAAAATGAGAAAATTGAAACTCAGAAAGAGAACATAATGTGATGAGAGCTACACAGCTTTTGAGTGATAGAGCTCATAATGAAGCCTGTCTAGTCATATTCCAAAGTCTACGTTTATATTAAAATAGACCAGAACTGTCTGATACTTAGTGTACTTAGTAAAGTTGGAGAATGTGAAAAATTTCCCCATGTCAGAATACTAATATGATTCTTTTAATTGAAATATTAATGGGGCCCCTGGGTGGCTCAGTCGGTTAAGCATCGAACTCTTGGTTTCAGCTCAGGTCATGATTTCATGGTTTGTGAGTTCAAGCCCCTCATCTAGCCCTGTACTGACAGCATGGAGCCTGCTTGGGATTCTCTCTCCCTCTCTCTCTACCCCTCCCCACTCTGTCTCTCTCTCAAAATAAATAAATAAACTTTTTTTAAAAAAGGAATATAATTAACATACTATGTTATATTACTTTTTGGTGTACAAAATAATAATTCAACAATACTATTCATTGCTCAGTGGTCACTAAGATAAGTGTATTCTTAACCCCCTTTATCTATTTCATCCATTCCTCCCACCCATCGTCCCTCTGGCAACCATCAGTTTGTTCTCCATATTCAACAGTCTGGTTCTTTTGTTTATTTGTTTGTCTCTTTTATTCTATGTCTGTTCATTTGTTTCTTAAGTTCCAAACATGAGTGAAATTAAATGATATTTGTTTTTCCCTGATTGACTTATTTCCTTAGCATTACACCCTCTAGATCCATCCATGTTGTTGCAAGATCTCATTCTTTTTATGACTGAGTAATATTCCATTCTGTATATATATATATATATATATATATATATATACACACACATATGTACATATATATACACACATATATATACATATATACATATATATACACATATATATTCTGTATATATATGTGTATATACATATATATATACACATATATTCTGTATATATATGTGTATATACACATATATATACACATATATTCTGTATATATATATACATATACATATATATACATATATTCTGTGTATATATATATATATATATATATATACCACTTCTTAGACTATTCATCTATCGATGGACATTTGGATTGCTTCCACGACTTGGCTATGGTAAATAATGCTGAAATAAACAGAGGGGTGCATACATCTTTTTGAATTAGCATTGTTGTTTTCTTCGGATAAATACCTAGTAGTGCAATTACTGAGTCATAGCATAGTTCTATTTTTAATTTTTTCAGGAAACTCCATACTGTTTTCCAGAGTGGCTGCACCAGTTTGCATTCCCACGAACAGTGCACAAGTGTTCCTTTTTCTCCACATCCTGCCAATGCTTGTTGTTTCTTGGGTTTTTTGTTTTAGTCACTCTGACAGGTGTGAGTGGATATCTCATTCTGTTTTTGATTTGAATTTCCCTGATGATGAATGATGTTGAGCATCTTTTCATGTGTTTGTTGGCCCTCTTTACGTTTTCTTTGGAAAAATGTCTACTTAGGTCCACTGCCCATTTTATAATGGGATTGTTTGTTTGTTTGTTTTGGTGTTAAGTTATATAAATTATTTATATGTTTTGGATAATACCCCTTATTGGATATATTATTTGCAAATATCTTCTCCCATTAAGTGGGTTGCCTTTTAATTTTGTTGATGGTTTCCTTCACTGAGCAAAAGCTTTTTATTTTGGTATGGCCCCAATAGTTTATTTTTGTTGTTGTTTCCCTTGTCTGAGGAGATATATGTAGAAAAATGTTTTTGTGGCAGATGTCAAGAAAATTACTGCCTATGTTTTCTTTTGGGAGTTTTAGGATTTTAGGCCTCACATTTAGGTCTTTAATCCATGTTGAGTTTATTTTTATGGATGGTCTAAGAACATGGTCCAGTTTCATTCTTGTGCATGTAGCTGTCCAGTTTTCCAACCAGCATTTGTTGAAGAGACTATCCTTTCCCATTTTGTATTCTTGCCTCCTTTTGTTATAGATTAATTGGCTAGAAGAGCATGGGTTTATTCCTGGGCTGTCAGTTGTGTTCCACTGATATATGTGTCTATTTTTGTGCCTGTACCATACTGTTTTGATTCCTACAGCTTTGTGGTATATCTTGAAAAGTAGGATTGTGATACCTACAGCTTTGTTCTCGTTTCTCAAGGTTGCTTTGGCTATTCAGGGTCTTTCGTGGTTCCATACAATTTTCAGGATTATTTGTTCTAGTAGTATGAAAAATGTTGTTGATATTTTAATAGGGATTGCTTTAAATCTATAGATTGCTATGGGCAGTATGCACATTTTACCAATACTAATCCATGAGCATGAAATACCTTTCCATTTGTTTATGTCATTGTCAATTTATTTGATCAGTGTTTTATAGTTTTTGGAATATAGGTCTTTCACTTTTTGGATAAGTTTATTCCTAGGTATTGTATTATTTTTGGAGCAATTGTATATGGAGTTATTTTCTTAATTTCTCTTTCTGCTTATTCATATTAGTGTATAGAAATGCAACATATGTCTGTGTATTAATTTTGTACCCTGCAACTTTATTCAATTCATTTTATTGGTTCTGGTTTTTGGTTTTTGGTTTTCACGTTTTTTTGGTGGAATCTTTATGGTTTTTTATTGAAAGTAAAATGCCATCTGCAAATAGTGAAAGCTTTGCTTCTTCCTTACCAATTTGGTTGCCTTTTACTTCTTTTTCTTGTGTAATTGCTGTGGACAGGACTTCCAGTACTATGCTGAATAAAGTGATGAGAGTGGACATCCTTGTCTTAGTCCCAATCTTAGAGGAAAAGCTCTCCATTTTTCACCAGGTATGATGCTAGCTGTGGGTTTGTAATACATGGCCTTCATTATGTTGAAGTATGTTCCCTCTACACCTACTTTTTTTAGAGTTTAAAATACTAATATGATTTTTAAAAGAAGCCTCATGAGCAGAATCAGGTAATTAAGTAAAAATACTTCTTGAAATATCCAAGTCCCTGTAATAGTTGAAGAACATATTACTGTCACCAGAACAGGGAAGAGAGAAAAATAATATTTACATTGGTGGGGTAAAGTGTCTATACATTTAAAATATTTAAAAGGAATGTAAATATAACCCCATAGTGATAAAACTAAAGGAACAAAAAGGTTTGTCTCTTTCCTTAAATCCGTCCAAAAGCTGCTGTTAATACTAAAATCTTCACTATAGAATGGGCTGGCTGGACCAGTGTGTTAGTGAATTTTTAATTTTTGTAGATATCTAGTTTTTAAAATAAGTCTTTTATTATAATTATGATATACCTTTGTTGTTACAAATTCAAACCATATGGAAAGACATATCTTCTCTTTTTGTGATATGCTTCTAGATTCTTTTATTTTTCATTCCTTTTTTTCTTTCCTCTCATCATTGGTGTTTATTTAATTACGGAAATTCTGACACAATGCTTAAACTATCAAATGGCTCTATTAGGCACTTTACTTTCTGCCATTCTATTTCTTGCTTCCAAGGGCAACCCCTTTGAATTTTTCAATTTGATATTTTGGTATCTACCTTTGTATCTGCATATAACACATATATAAGTGTTTATACTTTGTGTATTTTCTCTTTGAAATTATCTGTTGACTTCCCTTTTTGGAAGATGAGGATTTATATCTTTTTCCTATCCCCTCTCCATTCCCATTACACACATACACACATACACACACATCCTTTCAATTTAGTAAGAGTGAAATTTTGGTTTTGGTTTTTCGGAATAAATCTAGTATATTATGATTACTTTTTATTTCTTGGACAACATTTTGTTTCACTTTGAGCTATTATTTATCTATTACATTTAACTAATTTAGATATACTCATCACTAATTCAACCCCAAAATCTCCTTTCTTTATTTAACAAACCTCTTATTATATTTAAGCAATTAGATCTTCTCCCAGTTTTCTCTCCTTAAAAAAAAAAAAAAGTTTTCCTGGAAAGTGACAGTGAGATGCATATGTATATAGACAACACACACACACACACACACACACACACACACACACATAAATCCTTCACTGTGTCATGAAATTCATTTTTATCTAATACAGCAGGAAGCTTGTGGGTTGGGGGAAGAAAAAATAAGAGTGAAATCTTCATTAAGTAGAAATAAATAAATTTATATTATACATTTTTGCCTTTTTAGAAACAGACAAAAATCTTGGTTTCAGATATTGAATAAAAAGGTAGCACATGTGTTGGTATATATAAGAGGCCCCTTACAAATGACTCAATAATTACAGAGGTACCTGATTTTACTTCCAAGTCAAAATCAATCCTAATTTTAGGAATGTTACCAACTAATCATGGCTTCTCTGGACAGAATCTCAGCTATATGATAGCTTCTAATAACTGGAATTTTATCTGTTTTAGCTGAAATTCCTGAGAAAGGGATCGGTTTGGCCTAGCAAATCATATGCAGACTGGCCCCGAGTTCATTAGTCACCTGCCACTTGTGGGTCTGCTGACGTTAGTCACGTGCCCACACCTGATAAATGGACTCTGGAAGCAGATGTCCTGGACATGAGCTACAAGTCATGGCACTTGGCAGTAAGGAACTGTCTGAAGGAAACTTTCATTTGGAAGAGAAACCTCATCATTTCATCACCAGCTTTAAGTTTCAACGGTTTTCCACTGCTTTTAGGACAGAATCAACAAAGGCGGTGTGATTCAGCCCCTGCTCGGCCTCTTGGTTTACTCTTCTTTTTCTCTGCTGCAGCCATGCTGACTTCACGGTTTCTCAAAACACCTTTATTTCCCTGTTGTCCCAGGGCCATGTGTGTGGGCTTTTCTTTTTGCCCATCTAATAATCACCCTTTTTATCTCATTTCAAATATCACGCTTTCCGTGTCTCCGAAGAAGTCTGCAGAACAATTTACTCTTGGAATCCGAAGCCACCAAGTGAGTACTGTTTTATGATGAATCTAATTGTGGTCCCCTAAAATAGAGGCTACGGGTCTTAAACATTGACATTGTTCAGGACACACTACTCCAAAAGATGACACTGTTAGCATACTGAATATTTATTCTGAAGAAATTTGAGATACAGCATATGCACAAAGGTCTCTATGACTTTCCCGGGACTCAGGGCATAAAACCCTCATGAGACGGGTGCCCTCCCTGTACCTGGAGGAAAGGCACATCCCTTTCTCCGTGACTCTGAAAGGAATGGGGAAGAACAAGCCTTGCTTATTCTCCCAATTTACCTCACTAAGCTCATACCCATTTGTGTCCCACGACTTTCCACTCTTCATCAAGCTTAGCATAAAAACACTCAGGTTTCAACACTTCTGTGGATCTTCACTTCCTTATAAGCCTCCTGTGTCATGTGAAACTCATAATAAAAACGTGTAGGCTTTTTTTTTTTCTGGTTAACCTGTCTTTTGTTACAGGGGCCTTGGCCAAAAACGTAGATGGGTAGAAGAAAAAGTTGTCTTCCTGCATCAGCAACTGGTCGTCAGCAGCAGCCAACAGAGGACAAGTTTCCAGAAGGTGAGAATAGTCCTACTGTGTTAAGTAGTAATTGGCCAGGAGAGAAAGCATGAGTAGCCCTGGGGTGGTGCACTCAGAACTAAGCTCTCCCATCTTTGAAATCTGCTAGCTGCTGCTATTATGCCTTGAATTGTTCCCATGGTGTTTTTGTCTTGTCCTTATCCAAGAAGCTCTTTGACAACCACATTTCTCAGGTCTAGCTTAATCGGTATACACGGATGCCTCGTGCATTGCATCTAGAAAGTTTTTAATAACCACTGAGTAATAAATACGCTCTGTTGAAGACTTGGATCATTACATTACCACACACGATAGCCAGGAGTCTTTGATGGTCTTTTCAGTTTTCATCTTTGTCTCTTCCCATTTTTAAGGATGCTTAAAAAAGGGGGGAGGGGACATTTTTTCAAATTATGTTAGTTTATGGATTTTCACGGTTCTCTAAATTCAGGGAACTCTATAATAGGAAATGTTCGCCTCCCTCCCCCCCCACCACATTCATGAGTAATCTCCTGCTAATTTTTGGTGTGGTAAAGTAAATTAAGAAAGCCACTATTGGTGTATACGTTAATAGAGTGATAATTGGACACTGGTGAGTGAGAATTAAATAGGAAATGTCAAGGTGGCTTCAAAGAAGTTTCATTAAAAGAAAAATAGGAAAACACTAAGGAGCTTACAAGCCCTTAATTATTTTGTGCCAAATTGCTTTAAAAATTAGTTTGCATCTGGTTGGAAAGATGTCGGTAAGTCGTAAAACCTATATTTGAGTCAATGAAAGCTATCACAAGAATAATGAAAATCAAAGTATTTCACATAAGGTGGTAAATTAGATAAATGTTTCATTTTTGGCTATTCATTTTGAATGAAATTGAAATAATATAAAACTTTCAAGAAAGTTGTGCCGACATTCGAAGCCAATTATCCCACCATTTTGAATATCAAGATGTTCTGAGAGGGGAAGTAGAAAGCTGAGATTTGGTGTAAACTTCATCCTAAGTATTTTTCTAAGGGGATTTGAAAAAGACACTTACAAAATAATTTCAGGAATGTGCATTTTCTGTATGTGATGTCTACATGTACAGATTTGTTATGGTGAAGTCCATTGGCTTACACATTTGTTCAGTGTCCTACCTTAGCTGCGTTCTCTCTCACCGGGACCCTTGATGCCCAGACAGGACAGACTTATTAAAGCTTACACAGCAGCTGGTCACTGGGCTCTTTACAGGCCCTGGAGTGGCTTGTGCACCTGTCAAGACAGGAACCTGCCAACTTCTTGCCTCTGAAAGATTTCAATTCTCAACGTAGAATTAGATTTCTAAATTTTACTTCTCTCTTTAGGAATCTAATTGTTTATTTTTCCATCCATTCATTCACACCTATTGACCGATATTTGTAGAACTTCATTTGTTTGCTCTCATATACATAACTTTTTAATATTTCATAACTGTGGAACAAGCTGGTAATTTATGGTCTTTGCTCTGTAGTCATTTTGCCACAAGGTGGTGGTATAACTCTTTGAAGTAAAAAACAAAAAACGAACCAAAACAAAACAAAAAAACCAAAAAAACAAACTTCCAAAACATTTATACTTCAACACTTATAAAAAACAAATATGAAAACATGAGTACAACTTATTATTGTTTCCCAGTTGAATTTTTCTAGGGCTTTAAAAACTACACAGATTTTCTAGTGTGAATAAATTTTTCCTAAATGATGATATCAATTATAAGATTAAAATCCTTGTAATAATGATAATGATTGTGATAATGATGGTAAGCAATAACCACAGCTAATACTTTTTAGGTCTTATATTATGCCCTACACTGTGCCAGATGTTTTACATGAAGTGATTCAATGCTCACTGCCCTATCATTACTTAAGTATGATTATATCTGAAGATTTCAATTCAGCAGATCAGGGAAGGGGACCTACCAAACTGTATTTTGAGCAAATGTCCCTTATGATTCTTATCACCAAAGAAGTTAAAAAAACTATTGGTTGATGTCTTTAAGTTGAACTGCTCTACCTACAAGGATGTTTGAAGTCACCTATTTTGAAACTCTTTTACCTTGATATTTAAAAATCAAGATTATAAAATCAAATAATATTTATTCTGGCTCTTCAGTAATACATCTACCCCCTAATTTTGAAGATGTAGGTGAGCAGTACATTGAAAAAAAGTGTGATGCTTTGGCATTTTCACTGTAGAAAATGATACGTAGAAAAGGTGTTTTGTGCTGTCTCACAAAAATATCCCAGTGAAATTTATGCTACACAATGTAATAAAAACAAATATAAAGTGTTTTACTGATTTCACGTATCTAATTTGTATTTGAGCGATGCATGTAAACTATTAGCAATTCAAATATTGTATAGCAATAGTGAGTTAGTAAAACTTCTTCTAAAACAACCAATCCCATCTCTTTAAAATGAGTATCATAATTTACTTCCCTAATTTTACACTCGTGAAGTTGAAAACTGAACAAAAAACAAAGTGTTAAAAATCCAGTGATAACAGCTAGCAGAATATTGTTCCATAGGTCTGAAATGTTGATAGTGCTGTATGTATTTAGACTTCTCTTAAATAACATATATCAGTATTTTCATTTTTGTCAATTTTGTAGAACAGTTAAAAATTCCTTTCTATCTTAGGTTTCCTATCTCTGTGATAATCCTTAAGGCTTCTAACTGGATTAAAGTTCCCGGAGAAAAATACCATATTACCTTTGTAATTTCCAAGATTGAAGTATGTGATTGAGTAGGAAATAATATTAATAATATGATACAGCATTGTAGTAATAATGTACTTATTATAAGGCCATGGTAAAATAAGAGCATAATTATGAAGACCAATAAATTTCTTGCCTCATTTTTTTAAAGTTTATTTATTTATTTTGAGAGATACAGAGACAGCATGAGTAGGGGAGGGTCAAAGAGAGAAGGAGAGAGAGAGAAAGAGAATCCCAAGCAGGCTCCGTACTGTCAGGGCAGAGCTCCAGGGGGGGCTTAAACTCTTACGACTGTGAGATCATGACCTGAGCTGAAACGGAAAGTCAGGGGCTTAACCGACTAAGCCACCCACCCAGGCACCTCTATTTGCCACATTTTTAAGATAAAACAATTGAAACCTGCACTTAAGTGTGACCTGCATTCATAGGGACAGTGACAGAGCAGGGCTCATGATTCCCAGATTATTGCTTCTCCGGAACCTTTCCAGGGGCATGGCAGCGCTGTTTCCAAAGCATAGATTATTGAGTCAATCAATCAATCAACAAGTAAATACGTTTGGAAATAAACCTCAGCCTCAAGGTAACAGATTAAATTAAAAAATGAACTTTCAATAGAACAATGACACCAAAAATTGGGTCAACAAGTTTGAGGGGCCAGTGAAGTGAACCAACCATCAAGATTTAGAGCTTAAGAGATGTAAAGCAGGCTATGAGTGAATTGGTTATTTTATGTGATTGGACTAAATGTTCTTACAACATTCTCATTTTGAAAGAATGAAATCCTGCCATTTGCAACAATGTGGATGGAACTGGAGGGTATTATGCTAAGTGAAGTAAGTCAGAGAAAGATAGATATCTTATGTTTTCACTCATAGGTGGAACTTGAGAAACTTAGAGGACCATGGGGGAAGGGAATTGGGGAAAAACGGTTTCAAACAGAGAGAGAGGCAAACCAAAAAAGGCTCTTGAATACGGAGAACAAACTGAGGGTTGATGGGGGGCAGAGGAGGGGGGGAATGCGTGATGGGCACTGAGGAGGGCACTTGTTGGGATGGCACCGGGTGTTGTATGTAAGCCATGAATCACAGGAATCTACCCCCAAAACCAAAAGCATACTCTATCCACTGTATGTTAGCTAACATAAAAATGAAAACAAAACAAAACAAAACAAAAACAGAAACAAAAAACTCATTTCTACCTTCAAGCGAGCAGTAATATCATCTGGTCCCACACTGGAATGATTGACACTTGTAATTTCTTTGTGGTTTGAGAAGTGCCTTTGATTCTTTGAGTCTGATAATCTCTGATAAAAAGACAAGGACTTAATTCTCAAAATCTGCATCTAATGTCTAGTTTCGAACATCTGAGCTATTAATGTGGAGACTGTTAGGTAGCGCCTCCCTCATTACACTTGGTTGTTGCCTATGTCACTATTTTAACATATTTTAAATGGTTTATTTAGTATTTCAGTATTTCTAGTGCACCTATAATATCTGTTCTTTTCAAACAAATTTAACAACTGGTATTTCTTGATAAAACGGAGAAAACAGGTTTTAAAATTATTGCTTGCTATACCAAAAAGTGCCACTAGATGTCACTAATCACTAGAGAAATTTAACCTAAATCTGTTCGTAGCCAAAGAAATAGAAATTCTGTAATCTGAGCAATCGTAGGATAGGAGGTCTTTGTATTTTTCATTGCCTTGACTTTACTTTTAGAACTTGGAAGTTTGTCTATTTATATTCCAAAATTTGATTTTTAAAAATTAATGTTTCCATTTATTTATTTTTTACTCTACTGGTAGCAACTTTATTCATAATTGCCCTAACCTGAAACATTTGTATTAGTTCCTGTGGTAGACATGTGGGTGTACTTTCCAGATCTGATGCACAGACAGTGTCCAGCTATCAGCTCCTTCTGCCTCGGCTGCAGAGAACCACCCATATGGAGGTGAGAGCAACCCACTTCTATTGACTGAGCAAGGTAGGAGTATAAAGATCTGGCCCTTTTGGACCTATGTGGAACACTAATTTTTTTACATTGAGACAAAAATGACATGCATCATTGCATTAATTTTAGGTGTACAACACAATGATTTTATATGAATACATAAAAACATAAGTAAATAAGATCACATAATGGATTTAGTTAACGTCCACCCATTACAACACGTAGTAGTATTTTTTTTCCCCTGAGATAAGAACTTTTAAGGTCTACTCTCCTAGAAACTTTTAAGTGTACAATATAGTATTAACTATAGTCACCACATTGTGCATTATTTCCCTAGGACTTATTTTATAACTGGACATTTGTAGCTTTTGACCATTTTTGTTTATTTTGCACACACCCAACCTCTGCCTCTACTAACCACCAATGTGTTCTCTGTATCTATGCCTTCTTTTTTTAAGATTCCACATATAAGTGACATCACATAGTACTGTCTTGCTCTGTCTGACTTATTTCACTCAGTATAATGCCCCCCAAGCCCTCCCACATGGCAGGATTTCTTTCGTTTATGGATGAATAATATTCCACTGTTGTATATATACTACATTTTCTTTATCTATTCATCTATTGATGGGCATTTAGGTTGTTTCCATGTCTTAGCTATTGTAAATAATGCTGCAGTGAACATGGAGGTGCAGATATCTTTTTGAGATAGGGCTTTGTTTCCTTCTAGTAAATACCCAGAAATGGAATTGCTAGATCTATGGTAGTTGTATTTTTCATTTTTTGAGGAATTTCTATACTGTTTTCTCTAGTACCCCACCAGTTCCACCAGTGGTGCACAAATTTGTTTTTTTTCTTTCTATATTCTCATGAACACTTTTTATTTCTTTTATCTTTCTATAATAGCCATTCTAAAAAGTGTGAGATGATATCTCATGGTTGCTTTTATTTGTATTTCCCTGATGATTAATGATGTTGAGCTCTTTTTCATGTACCTGTTGACCATCTTTATGTCTTCTTTGAAAAATGTCTATTGAGATTCTCTGCCCATTTTTAAATCAGGTTTTTTCGTTTTGTTTTTTTAGTATTTTTTAAAGTTTACTTATCCTGAGAGAGAGAGAGAGACAGTGAGAGGAAGGGCAGGGCAGAGAAAGAGGGAGACAGAGAAGCCCATCACAGGGCTTTAACTCACAAATCCTCCAGATCATCACGTGAGCCAAAACCAAGAGTGGGCTTTTAACTGACTGAGCCATGCAGGCGCCCATAAATCAGATTGTTTTTATCTGTTGAGTTGTATGATTTTTTAAAAATATTTAACCACTTATCAGATCAATTATTTGCAGATATTTTCTCTCATCCCATAGGTTGCTATATTATTGTGTTGATGGTTTCCTTTGCTCTACAGCCTTCTAGTTTGATGTGGTATTACATGTTGATTTCTGCTTTTGTTGCCTTTGCTTTTGGTGTCAAATCCAAAAATCATTACCAAGACCAATGTCAAGGAGTTTGCTCCCATGTTTTCTTCCAGGGTTTTAATGGTTTTAGGTCTTACATTTAAGTATTCAATCCATTTAGGGTTTGTGTGTGTGTGTGTGTGTGTGTGTGTGTGTGTGTGTGGTGTAACATTGGGGTCCATTTTCATCTTTTTTGCGTGCCTGTCCAGTTTTCCCAATAGTTTACTGAAGACACTGTCTTTTCTCCATTGTTTATTCTTGCCTCCTTTGTCACAGATTAAATGACCATATACACATGAGTTTATTTCTGGACTCTGAATTCTGTTCTATTGATCTATGTCTCTGTTTTTATGCCAAAACCATTGTTTTGATGATTAGAGCTCGGTAATACAGTTTGAACTCAGGTAGCATGATGCCTCCACCTTTGTTCTTCCTTCTTAAGAATGCTTTGGCTATTTGAGTTTTTTGTGGTTTCATGTAAATTTCTGTGAAAATTTCATTAAAATATCACTAGGTATTATATTGAATCTATAGGTTGTTTTTGGTACTATGGTGATTCTAACAATATTAATTCTTCCAAGCCATGATTATAGAATATGTTTCCTATTTGTGTTTTCCTCCATTTCTTTTTAACAATGTCTTACAGTTTTCAGTGCACTTGTGTTTCACCTATTGGTTAAATTTGTTCCTTAGTATTTTATTCTTTTTGATGCGGTTACAAAAGGGATTTTCTTAATTTCTCTGTTGGATAGTTTGCTATTAGTATATTGAATTTCAACTGATTTTTGTGTATTGATTTTGTATCCTGAAACTTTAATGAATTAATTTATTAGATATAACAGTTTTCTAAGGGACTCTAGGGTTTTCTATACATAATGTCATGTCATCTTCACATAGAGGCCATTTGACTTCTTCCTTTCTGATTTGGATGTCTTTTATTTCGTCTTCTTGCCTAATGGCTCTGGTTAAAACTTCCAGCACTATGCTGAATAAAAGTGGCAAGACTAGGCACCCTTGTCTTGTTTCAGATCTTAAAGAAAAAGCTTTAGGTTTCACTGCTGGGTATGCTACTAGCTGTGGGCTTGTCCTAAATGACCTTTATTTTGTTGAGGTATGTTACCTCTATACTCATTTTGTTGGGGGTTTTTATGAATGGATGTTAAATTTTGTTAAATGTGTTTTCTGTATTGAGATGATGATATAATTTTAACCTTGATTTTATTAATGTGGTATGTCACATTGACGGATTTGTGGACATCAAACCATACTTACATCCCTGGAACAAGTCCCACTTGATTGTGGTGTATGATCCTTTTTATGTATGAGTTGGTTGATATTTTGTTGAGAATTTTTGCATCTATGTTCATCAGGGATATTGGCCTGTGATTTTCTTCTGTAGATTCCTTGGCTGGTTTTGGTACCAGGATAATGCTGGCCTTGTAGGTTGAATTTGGAAGTATTCCACCCACTTCTATTTTTTGCATGATTTTGAGAAGGATTGGTGTTAATTCTTTAAATGTTTAATAGAATTCACCAGGAAAGCCATTTGGTTATAGACTTATGTTTGTTAGGAGATTTTTTATTACTGATCCAATTTTCTTACTAGTAATTGGTCTATTCAGATTTTCTTTTTAATTCATGATTCAGTCCTGGTAGGTTGCATGTATCTAGCAATTCATTTTTTTTTTTTTGATTGTCCAATTTGTTGGTGTATGATTGTTCATTGTGGTCCCGTGATCCTTTGTAATTCTGTGGTACCAGTTGTAACATTGCTTTCATTTTTTGTTTTATTTGAATCTTCTCTCTTCTTTCCAGGGTGAGACTGACTAAAGATTTGTCTATTTCATTTATCTTTTCAGATAACCAGCTCTTAGTTTCATTTATCTTTTCCATTTTCTTTTTAGTCTGTACTTCATTTATTTCCACTCTGACTTTGTTACTTCCTGCCTCTACTGATGGTAGGTTGTTTCTTTTTTGTTTCTTTTTTTCATTTTTTCATTTTTTTTAAATTTGAGCATAATTAACACACAATATTACACCAGTTTCAGATGTACAGCTTAGTGATTTGACAAATTTGTACATTACTCTATGTTCACCACAAATGTAGCTACCACCTGTCCGGTTCCATCACTATTACAATATCATTGACCGTATTCCCTATGCTGTGCCTTTCTTCTTGTGACTGACTCATTCCATAATTGGAAGCCTTTATCTCTCCCCTTTTCACCCATTTTTCCCAGCCCCCCACTTTCTTCTCCTCTGTAATCATCAGTTGGTTCTACTTATAGATGTGATTCTGTTTTTTGCTTGTTTCTACATATGCTTTTTCTGTTCCATGGTGTGCCATTTGTTTATTGATAGGCACTTAGGTTGCTCCCATATCTTGGCTATTGTAAATAATACTGTAATAGACATAGGGGTGCACATATCTTTTCAAATTAGTGTTTTTGTTTTCTTTGGGCAAACACTCTATGATGGAATTATTGGATAATATAGTATTTCTCTTTTTAATTTTTTGAGGACTGTCCATGCTCTTTTCTACAGTTACTGTACCAATTTACATTTCCATCAACCGTGCACAAAAATTCCCTTTTCTCTACATCCTTGCCAACTCTTGTTTTTTCTTGTCTTTTTGAATTTAGCCATTCAAAATGATGTAAGGTGATTCCCAGTTGTGGTTTTAATTTGAATTTCCCTGATGATTAGTGATGCCGAGTATCTTTTCATGTGTATGTTGGCTACCTATATGTCTTCTGTGGAAAATGTCTATTCAGGCGCTCCAGCCATGTTTTAATCATATTGTTTTGTTTTGCTTTGTTTTTGGTGTTGACTTGTATAAGTTCTTTACATATTTTGGACATGATTCCCTTATCAAATATATCATTTGCAAATATCTTCTCCCATTTACTAGCTTTTCTTTTTGTTTTGTTGCTGGTTTCCTTCATTGTGTAAAAGGTTTTTATTTTGGTGTAGTCCCAATAGTTCATTTTTGCTTTGCTTTTCCTTGCCTGAAGAGATAGAACTAGAAAAATGATGCTACATCAACGTCAGAGCAATTACTGCCTATGTTCTTTTCTAGGATTTTTATGGTTTCAGGTCTCACATGTACGTATTTAACCCAAATTGAGTTTATTTTTGTGTATGGTGCTAGAAAGTGGTCCAGTTGTATTCTTTTATGTGTAACTGTCCAGTTTCCCAGCACCATTTATTACAAAGACTGTCTTTTCCCCATTGTATATTCTTGCCTCCTTTGTGGTAGATTAATTGGTTATAAGGGCATGGGTTTATTTCTGGGCTCTCTATTGTGTTCCACTGATACATGTGTCTATTTTTGTGCTGGTACCATACTGTTTTTATTCCTATAGCTTTGTGGTATACCGTAACATCTGGGATTGTGATACCTCCTGCTTTGTTCTTATTTCTCAGGGTTGCTTTGGTTATTCAGGGTCTTTTGTGGTTACACTCAAATTTTAGGGTTATTCATTCTAGTTTTGTGTAACATGGACTTCTTTTTGTTGTTGTTCCTTGAAGTGTAATATTAAGTTGTTTATTTTAGATTTTCTTTTTTCTTAATGTGGATATTTAGTGTTCTGAACTCTCCCCCAGAACTGCTTTGTTGCTTCCAATAAATTTCGGTATTTTGTATTTCTTTTTTAATTTGTTTTGAGATGTTTTTTATTTCTCTTTTTTATTCACTAATCCATTGGTTGTTCAGTAGCATGTTGTTTAATTCCCACATATTTATGAATTTTCAGTGTTTTTCCTGTAATTGACTTCTAGTTTTATACCATTGTGGTTGAAAAAGATGCTTCATATCACTTGAATCTTTTTTAATTTTTTAAGACTTTTCTTTGTGGTCTAACATATGATTTCTCCTGGAGAATGTTCCATGTGTACATGAGATATGTATTTTGTTGCTTTTAGATGCAGTGCTCTGTAAATATGTTAAATAACTCTGGTCTGACATTGCATTTAAGCGCAAAATTTTCTTATTTTCTGTGTGTATGATCCATCAATTGATGAACATGGGGTCCTTTACTAATACTGTTTTGCTGTATATTTACTCTTTTTCATTTTGTTAATACTTGTTTTATATATTTAGGTTCTCCTGAGTTGGGTTACAAATATTTATAAATGCTATATCCTCTTATTGTACTGACCCCTTTATCATTATATAATGACCTTCTTTGTTTCTTACTAGAGTCTTTGTCTTAAGTCTATTTTGTCTTACATAAGTATACTACCTCAGATTTCTTTTGGTTTCCATTTGCATGGAATACCTTTTCTATTCTTCACTTTATCTGCATGTGTCCTTCAAGCTGAACTAAGTCTCTTGTAAACTATATATAGTTGGGTCTTGTCCATTTGTCTTTTATCTGAATGAGAGCCGTTTATCATGAAATAATACACATAATAATAAATGCCATTTACCACTAACATTATTATGGGGAGTAATAAACAATCAAAATATTTCCCATATTTCTTTGGCTATTGGTATTCATGGAAGTGATTTTTGAAAAAGAGAAATTTGATCTAATAAGTCTTAGTTAACTCTGGAATGAAACAAGTAAAGAAATTGCTTTTCTTCTTTCTTTCTTTCTTTCTTTCTTTCTTTCTTTCTTTCTAGACTGAGTATGAGCAGGGGAGGAGCAGAGAGGGAGAGAGGAATTTTAAGAAAGTTTCACACTTAGGATACAGCCTGACATGGGGCTCAATCTCATGATCCTGGGATCATGACCTGAGCTGAAATCAAGAGTCAGACACTTAGCCAGCTGAGCTACCCAGGCACCCCAGAAATCTCTTTTCTGACTCCATCTGGTCTTCTCTGACCACACTGGCTTTGTCGTTCTCTAACATGCTAAGAACACTCTTCTGGAACCTTTGTTCTGGCTATTTCTTCCTATAGAAAAGTTCTCCTCTGAGAAGTGGTTTGGCACCTTCTACCTTCTCATCGAAGCCTGACAATTCTAATTCAGCAACACCTTTGCCACCATTCTTCATTTCTCTCACCTTTCTCTACGTTTTGCTTTTAACATAGTAACTAGGATTCCCTTCTTCACCAAACTCTAGACAAGGTCCAGTGAGCTCCTTTTCAATTAGGCCCTATCTCCTTGGGTCTTATCCTTAGGAACCTACTTTTAGCAAGAATCTTTCTAAGACAGTGTCTCAAGAATCTTCTGCCCTCAATAACTGCTCACCCTCCATGTCTGATCAAATTCTTCATCCCATACCATCCCCCAGGTTAGGTATCTGATCGCCCTGGCCTGGCTTCATCAAGAATCCTATCAAGTTGGTTTAACCAGAAATCCCCTTTTACTCCTATGTTTCCTCTTAGTAATTTTCCATCCACTGACCCCTCTACCCCACAGCTTGGCTATAAATTCCCACCTTCCTTGTTGTATTCCGTATTGAACACAACTCTGTACTGGCCTCTTTTTTTCTCCCCCTATTGCAATAGTTTCTGAATAAAATGTTTTTTTTTTTTCTTAACCACTTTAACTTCTCCTAGGCTCTGGTTTTCTTTGATAATAGTACTTATCACCTTCTATGAAACCAAATAATTTAATTGCTGTATGTATTATTTACTGTCTGGCTGCATCTTTTAGAGTGTGAGCTTCACAAGACAGAGATCTTTTTTTCTCACTGATAGATTACCAGCACCTAGAAAAGTAATTGGCATGTAAAAGGAACTGTATCATATCTGTTGAATTAATTAGACTCAAATTCAATCAACAACTATTGTGTACCTATGATACTGTACCTAGCCCTTATTCAGAAGGGAAGAAAATAGGAAGTTATTTTCTTCCATGAATTAAAGAAGAATGAATTACTTCAAATTCATGACTTGTATATCTGTTCCTGACACTTGATGTGCCTTAAATCAGTGGTCAATCTACATCTCCAGTCATTATGATAGTTTGTATTATACCTGTAATGTACATATGTAGTTCATACTTGATATACTTGCACTTCTTTCTTGGCAAGACTAAGGGAAGAAACTGCCTTTCTTTACTTAGCCGGAAAATGGAATAGAAAAAATTCATAGGAGATGCAGTTAGGGACTTGGTGAAACTGAAAGCCGCAAGATTAAAAAAAAAAAAAAGAGCCCCTGTCTTGAATTAAGACCATACAGATTTGCTAGTAAAAAGATGTAAATCTTACATATTACCACAAGGTAATGCCTTTCCAAAGATTTTTTATTCTTACCTAGGATTATGTAATAGGAGATTTTAATTAGTAGGAAAGGTCCCACATTATCAAATAAGTAATTATTCCCATTATTGGAAAAATTTAAGTATAATCCTAGGACAGAGCATGAGAGTCTGTTAATCAGGAAAATTCTAAAATGCTGCCCCTAGGACTGATTTTTACTAGCATTACTCAAACAAGCTAGAACATGCATGCTATGCCCAGTTTGGAGTATACTCCTAACGCAGGCCTGAGACTAAGATCCTGCCAAAAAAAAAAAAACATGTTAAGAACTTTTCCTTTGTTTATTGTCCTGCTACATTTTTATAGATCCCTATGATGCAAAAAGAATGAGAGAAGCTGGAAATGAAGTAAATAGAATTGAATATGGGGTAACTAGGTTTAGGCCCATCCTTCTTGGCAACAGAACAGAAAGTGAAATTTGAACTAAACTATGCTATTAAGCAGTCCACTACCTAAAAGCAGCAACAAAGACCATGATATAATGATATGAAAATTGAAACCTGTCCAATTCCCTGCCCCCGTGCTAAGCAATATTGAGACAAACCCATATATTCACATGCCTGTGTTAAACAAATAAGCAAGAGTAAGGAAACATGACTTAGCTATTTGATCCAGGAAATATTTGCTTCTAAAAATAACAGTGAATAAATTAAAATAGCTGAATCATCAAAATATTTGTTCATCAAGGCTCATTTCAAGATCATGATTTTGTTGTATCAACTAATCAATCCATAATAATTTTACCGTTAACTCACCTCAGTCCCAACAAGTTCTTCACCTTGCAGGGCCCACTTTAAAATCATCTAGCCAAGGCCTTAAAACCTTACAAATATCCTCCCCTAAATTCTTTGTTTTAAGATACAACTAAGACTGCCAAGTGAAGTTCTGCAATAGGGGTGATACACTTAGTTTTGCTTGATCAATCAGGGCCTCTGTTGGTCTTTTTGGAGGACAGTGTTCAACACATACTACAGAACAATAGATACAACAGTTCAACAGAACTAACCTCAGTGTTAAAAGACAGGGAACGAGTGTCAATGTCCGGTGGCCTAAAACCACTACAAATAAATTAAGGTTGAATGAAATTGGGGGATGGGGTGCAGTAATCCCTGGAACAAACAATGCACATCGTGGGGATTCACGGATATGATTCACAAAGAGTGTGTTACAAATGCATCATAAAATTTGGGCTTTTATTAGGTGATTTGGGGACAGCTGGAAGGAAGCTTTGGACTGTTTGTGGATTGGATGTTGTCAGGAATTGGGGGCAATTCTAGAATTGGATACTTCTTTAGCTATCTATTGCTGCATGAAAAATTACTTCAGACTTAGAAGCTTAAAACAGTACACATTTATTTCACAGTTCTTTGGGTCAGGACTCTAGACATAGGTGAGATGGATTCTCTTCTTTTGATCTTCTCACAGGGCTGCAATCAAGGTGTTACCTGGGTCTGAGGTCTCATCTCAAGGCTCACTAGGGGAAGGATTCATTTCCATGTTCCTGTGCATGTTGGCAGAATTCAGGTGTTTTATGAGTTGTCATACTGAGACCCTTGGATCCTTGCTGGCTGTCAGCTGGAGGCCACCTTCAGTTCCTCACTACATGGGCTTCTCCATATGGCACCTTACTTCATTGAAGTCAGCAAGAGACAGCTAGTCAATAAAGTCCACTGGCAAGATGAGAATTATAATCTTATGTAATATAATCATTGAATTAAGATCTTATCATCTTAGCCATATTCTACGAGTTAAAACCAAATCAGGGACTCTGCTTACATTCAAGGGACAGGGATTACATGAAGGTGTGACAAACTGGGCCATCTTAGAGTTGGTCTGCTACAGGCATCTTAAGGAATCTTATCTAGGACAAGGAAAGAATGGCTAAAGCTATGATTAGTAAAGAGGCAGTGCTTACTCAAGTTAGCCAGGATAGGAAGATTTTGGTCATTTTTCTGTTTGGATAATATGTGCATTTTTATCTGTTTAGACATTAATATGGAGTGGTCTTATTTTGGTCTGCATCCATCATAGTCACATATGTTGGTGGCATCTGTTGTATTGTCTGATATTGGTGTCCTATAAAATTATTTACGGTCAACAGGAGAGTGTCAAGACACCAGGTCAGGAGCTACCAAGACCAAGGTTTAACTGATGGTTCGAGAGCAGTTCCTAGCTATCAGGGGCTGCTTCTCTCTTCCTTGTAAGAAATAAACTAGGATATGTAATAGATCGTTTTCTAGGTAAGCAAGATTAATGATTCAAATCACATCTTCACTCAAAATGGATTTGAAAATGGTCTCTTAGAGGGATGCTGGGTGGCTCAGTTGGTTAAGCATCCAACTCTTGATTTCAGCTCAGGTCACGATCTCATGGTTTGTGAGATGGAGCCCTACGTCAGGGTCTGTGCTGACAGTATGAAGCCTGCTTGGGATTTGTCCCCCTCTCTGTCTCTCTCTGGCCCTCCCCTGCTCATGCTCCTGTGCATGCTCTCTTTCTCTCTCTCAAAATAAATAAATAAACTTTAAAAAAAAAAGAAAGAAAATGGCCCCTTAGAATTCTGTTGTATAAAATGTACAGATTATTATGCACAGTTTTATATAAGCTACCATTACAAACGAATATAGTTTTATTCAATAATGTGAATATATGCCTTTTAAAATTATTTTTCTTTGGTTTTCTAAAGACCTAGGTTAGAAGATAATGAGAAATATTTGAAACAAAATAACTGTACGTTGTTAATTGTCAGGTTTCAGCTGCCCAAAATTGGCATAGCAAGAATTTCAACAATGCTTTTTTTTTCCTATCTTAGAAAAAGGACTTAAAAAGCATTATGAATTTTAAAATAATAGAAAGTGTGGTGATACAAATATAACCAAACAAAAATTTAATGGTTGCAATGGTGATTCCAAGGTTTGTGGCTGAAGAAGAAATTGCAAAGTGGGCTTAAGCACCTCCCTTCCATGTACAGGCAAATCAAATGATAAAATTGTGTGGGTCTGTCACTGAGAACAATGATATAATTGAATAAGTATCCCTCTGGAACCTACAATCATAACATCAAACTGCAGTAGCTGTTGCTGTAGGGAAACTATGACAACAGAAGGTAATAATAAATAGTACCAGGACTAGTACTTTCTGAAAATGGCAGGTAATTCATGGTCAAGATGTCAAAAATTGTTCCCAATTGATTGTCTTTCCCAAAGTATTTGAATCATTCCTGCAGATACTAAGGTTGTGTCTTTGTTTTTTGACTATTTGATTTTCTCTAGAGTTTCTGAGTCAGATATATCTTTCTATCAAAAAGAAAATCAGCTTCCCACCCCTGCATATGCTCATTTATCAGATTAATTCTTTCTTACCGTTCTTTGTCTCATATGCTACACACAATAGTCATTCAAAAATCGAAGGCACAGTCCTCACTTATTAGTCTGTTTCCTGTTTCTCTTCCTGAAAGAATCTTCACTGCCTGATTTTTTTTTTGTTTTTCACGTCTCAGGAAAAATATTCTTAGCATCCTAGCATCTCCCTTGAAAACGTCTCTGCTCCCGTCCCACAGTCTGCAATAGGTGCTGTTCTGCTGTAATTTGACAGTAACTTGCTCCTGCCTATGTCAAAGTACTTACCATGTTTATTCACTGAATTCCTGACCTCCCTTTCCCTCTGCTAAGTATGTAAAACTTGTAAATGGAGGGTTTGGTCTATTTTCTTTCTCTTTTTTCATGGAGCATTGTCAGGCCCAGCCAGAGAATATCTGATTGCTAGGAATATGTGCCTTTGTGTGACTTGCTGTTGTATGATTGGTTTGGAGGACATATAACTTGATAAGGATAGTCACTAAATGGTAGACCAAAATGATGCTTGTCCTGTAGTAAAACAGTTTTATTGCCCTGTAGGACATTAACTACGTTTCTATCTAATTAGCCATCTTGTTCAAGTATTCATTCTTTCCAACTCTCTTTGAATCATCCTTGTTGGTTCTATCATTAATTCGTGAATTAAAGATTTGATATCTATTCAATTTATGTTTATATACAAGTTATGTATTTAACTTCTTGAAAATTCTACTTTGACACCACTAGTCTCTTAGAGTTTCTGCCTTTCAACCCGACATTCAGTGTTTGGAATAGAGCAGGTGCTCAGGAAATATTTATTGAGTGTTTGAAGTGAATATTGCAGAAAAAGAAACTGGACTTGTGATGAGAACTTGTTTAAATTCATGTGATTTCTGGTGTAGTAGTGAAATTGGATTGAAAACCTCAGTTTTTTTTAATTTTTAGTCCAAGGATATTTCTAATGGAACATGACAGCTTGAACACCATATATAGGACTTAGATATTCAAATACTATGGTTACCACATACTTGGAACAAAATATTCTGTTACCTGAAATAAAACTGAAAAATGGTATAGCTGCTTTAAACTTTATTATAATATTCAATCACCTTTATGAATGTCAAAATTATGTATAACGATAATGTAAAGTAGATAGTTAACAACATAATATCACCCATTACATACTTAGGGAACAGTTTTATTACTATACTACTCACATATTAAAATTTCAATAAGAAAATGTAATAAATATGAGTTATTTTTAGAAAAATGAACACACCAGGTCATAATAGTGCCATATTTTTTTCACTTTTTATGAATCATAATATTTATATTACAGTTTCAAAAATGTGCATTTGTAGAACAAGAGAGAACATCACACAACCTAGCATAAACTTACACTCTTTCAGAAGATAAATTCTAAAAATCTGGCCAAAATAATGCCCTCATTTTATGAAAAATCAGACAAGAGAGGAACAGGGAGAGGGAGAGAGCGAGAGAGAGAGAAACCAAACAGCTGTCCACTTTTTAGGAAAGTGACTTTTGATTGAAATCATTTAGAATGTCTTAAATAAATATACATGCCATCATAATCACAAAAAATTTTATAGACTTGTCTACTACAAAATGAGATACAAGGGAATAATACTTTGTGTAAATACATATAAATGTCATACCAAGTAATCTTCTTAAAATCTCCTCTCATAAGGATATTTAAAATTAAACATATCAAAATTAAATATAATCAATAATAATATAAATAATAATCAGATATATCTTTCTGATTCAACTTAAATATATGACAGTTTCCTCTGTAAGTTATTTACAGGGCCCTTGGAGGGAGTGACATCAGACATAGCATTGCTTCTGCCTTCAAGAAGATTGCATTTTCCTGAGAAAAAAATTATATATATAAAGAAAAAAACTAAGAAAAACAAAGTAATATAAAGGCCTCAAAAAGGGGGATAATACTTTCCCATGGATATAATTACCACAAAAAAAGGCAATATGTGAACTGACCCTGAAACTGTGTTTATCAATTAACTCCACAAACTTTCAATGAGTTTCTATGTCCTTCAGGTAAAATGTGGAGGTGAAAGACATTGCTCTTGGTTTCAAGAAGCATACAATCTAATGGCAGAGACAAAAAATAGCAAACGGAAGCATACAGTTCTGATGGAGCTGTTGGCAGGAGTCCCTGGGCACACAAGAAAGCAGTCAATTCAACTTGAGTTAGAGGGATGATGAGTAAAAGGAAGGATTTACAAGCACAGAAGTGGAGGGTAAACTCAAGAATTGAAAATGACTAGAAAATGTTGACATGAGAAAAGGGTCGTGATATAAATGAAAAAAGAGACAGAATGCAAAACGATGAGTTTCATGCCGCCAGTGTTAGACCCACACGTATTTATACAGAGGGAAGAGGGAAAGCCATCATGGAAAAGAAGCTGAAATGTGAACAGTGGTGCTGTGTAGGTAATAAGATTATAGATGATTTTCATTTCCTTGCTTACACTTTTTATGTTCAAATCTGTTACAACATATCTTTAATGGAGAAAAGATGATAGAGGCTATTTTGAAAAGTGGCCATGGGTCTCTCGAGTGCCATTTTCTATTGTGTACCATAGTAAAGGCTAGGTGAAAACATCTGCTAAGAATGTGGCAGTGCTTAGATTGGCCTGCAGCAGACCTTACCTTCCCAAATTAGCAATTCTGTACTAATCTCTGAGCTCCCAAGTGCTCACTGGCTGCATTCTGGGATGCTTTGTAGACATTCACTAGGAGTTGTACATCGGTCTTCTTATAGCTTTTAAGTGAAGTCTTATTGAGTCTTAATGTCGAAATGATAAGGGAGTAGGATTTCTGTCAAAAACTATCCAGGAGTAATAGAATTGGCAACTCAGTCCTCTGAAAATCACTGGCAAATCTGGGGATAACAGGAAAAATTCTCTGAGAATCTAAATTGAAAGTATAAAGGCCTTACCCTTAAAACTAAAATAATCTAGCATTCACTTTCATAACTTAGAAGTTCATGGGCTTGTAAACTGGCCTAAAACTGTGGGAGAACTTCAAGCCCCAGCTTTCCTAAATGTAAGAGATCAGCAAACCAAAATCACACAAATTTTAAGAAATGTTTGGCAATATTGTATTCTTGAAACATTAATTTTTAATGATTTGGAAAACTCTTTTATATGGGTCATTTCCTGACAATGTTAGAAAAATAAAATTATTGTATACCCAATGATAATATAAAACAATAGCATTCTTCTTATTAATTCTGGTGTTTATATTTGACATCTATTTTATTTGTTGTTTTCATTGGGGACTGGAAAATAGTTTTTAGAAAACAAGAGCTTTTAAACTTGAAGTAATTTGAGATAGTCTATACTAGACTATTTTAGGCTTCAACTATACCTTCCTTTAACATTTTCATCATACAGTGGTGCCTGGGTGGCTCAGTCAGTTGAGCATCCAACTTAAGCTCAGGTCATGATCTCGAGGCTTGTGAGTTCGAGCCCCACGTCGAGCTCTCTGCTGTCAGCTCAGAGACTACTTCAGATCCTCTGTCCCCCCCCCCCTCTGCACCTCCCCTGCTCATGCTTCGTCTCTCTCTGAAAAATAAAATAAACACTTAATTTCTTTTTCATCATACATGTATTGGGAGCGAATTCTGGTATTTCTGCAGCTCTTCTGAACAAAAGGCATTGACAGTTTTGTTCAAGGATGTGTGCAAAACTGCTCCAAAACAGGGACGAGACTGCTTTACATCACAGGATAATAAATCTAAAGTCTTCATTCCTGGAAACATTTCATAGTATTAAAGATAATGTCTCTTTGTAGAAAGCAGGAGGGGTAGATCTTCCATCAACTCTTAAACAAGACCAAGATCTCCTTAGTCTCAAGATTATTCAGCTGTGACACAGATCTGCCATGTGCAAGTAGCTATCTTGACCCACCTTCACGGTACCACTATGGGACTTGAAGTATATGCTGTCTTCTGTGCCTCAAGTAATAAACAATCTAAAGCTATCTGGCCTTGTTTTATCCTTACCAACAAAATATATGGAAATGTAACAAACTGACCATTCGCTGCTCTATGGGAATAGTTTGGCAGTTTAACAGATTACAATTTGGGATTGTAAGAAAATATGATGGGGGGGGGGGCGTAATTTTATTTTATTTATTTATTTTTTTAAAAAGACAGAGACAGTGTGAATAAGGGAAGGGCAGAGTGAGGGATACAGAGGATCCTAAGCAGGCTTCATCCTGTCAGTGCGGAGCCTGACATGGGGCTCAAACCCATGAAACCATGAGATCATGACCTGAGCCAAAACCAAGAGCCAGGCACTTAACAGACAGAGCCACCCAGCTGCCCCTTGGGAGACATAATTTATATTCCATGAATGTAAATTAATAGTCTGTATTTGTTTTAACAAGCTCCAGAGGTGTTCTATTTAAATACACATTATCCTTAACTTGCCAAACATTTGTTTTAATATTATAACCTCCTAAAATATCTTTGGAGTTACCACTTTTGGAATTATCTTCAACATGTATTTTTAAAGTTTAAATATTATGATCATATTATATTTCCCTTAAAAACAATATTATTCACCTTGATTTCACATTTTATTAACCAGATTTGTCTTTGAATGGCTTTAAGCTTCTGATGTTTTCATAGGAGATTTTTTTAATAAAAAGAATTTCATTTCAAGCTAAAGTATATTCTAAACAAGGTATTCTTAAAATATTATATAATGTTTAATTCATATATAGATAAAGAAGAAATGGGAGGAGGAGGAGGAGGAGGAGGAACCTAAGGCTGCAGAACAGTCCAGTTTCTAAGATGGTTTATGCAAATTTCAGGTATCTTTTATTTAGTTCGCCATTTTGCATTAATTTTAATTCACTAATTCCATTTAAGAAATATTCTTAAAAACTATATATTCTCCATCAGGTTCATCAACCTTAAATACAATTTTACACTAAAGTAAACATTATAAAAATACATTTAAGAAACATATAAAATGTTAAATAGCTATTTCTTTCATTTTAACCTCCTCACTCACCTTTTGTGTAGTGAATCTGCAGAAATAGAAGTAAAGTTGCCTGGAGACCCCACTTGGGAAAAAGGTGAATTGGATCACTGACGTTTTAAGAGGGTCCCCAGACTAATCCCATCCAAATGCAGTGGTATCATGTACCCTCATGGCAATTGAGAACAGCCAAGAATTTCAACCCATGAATCTGGTTCACTAATCTGACCCTATAGTCTGTCCTCCCAAATTTTTCTTTATCTCTTCTTTTTTTATGAAGTTCCTCTTAATCTTCTTCCCCTTAGATTAAATCCCCAAGGATACCACTTTTCCTCTAGCCCTCTTAAAAGAAGACTTAATTGTTCGCCTGTTTCTCTGACATCCAATCATCAAGAAGACAGGAGATGGGAGTATGCATATGCTTTATTCTGATGCAACCACTTTCAAACAAAATTTTCTTCTTTCCCCCATCAAAAATCTCTCCTCCTCTTGCTGATATCATTCAAGTGCATCATCTTTATGCCTTCTTAATTTTGCCGTCTTCCAACATGCTAGTCATTCTCCCTCATTAATAAAAGACTCCTAAGAGGTTGTCTTTCATTTTAATCCTGCTTCTGTCCTAATTTTCCAAGACCTCAGCTCTCACAAGAATGACAAAACCAGTACTCCACCCTCTTCATTCCTTTACTTATTTGTCCTCTCTCTCCAAAACATTTCCTTCCATCTCACCTGTATGCTCTTTTCCCATGGTCATGCCTTTTTTCTGATGATACCAGCCGGAAGAAAGGAGTTAAGCAGCTAGCCTGTGGTCCATTTCTCTCCCTTTACTGGACTTAGGGAGGAAACGTTATCAGCAAAGAAAGATCCCAGATGATTTTTGTCTAATCTCAATGTAAATATGCTAATTGACTCTCCAGGGATCAAAGCACTGGTACATTCCAGGAGGAAAACCCTTGTCTGTTGGAAGACTTTTATCAGGACAAGCCTAAATCTATGAGTTTATCCAGGAAAGCTTCCTAGAGAATACCATGTGAGCTATATAACTCTGCAATTACAAAATGGATGTATTTCATAACTTGAAATTCTCCCCTTTGTGTTAGATAACCAGCACAGCTGGCTCAGAGACTTTATCTATTACTCTGGGCCAGAAGGCAGGTCCAATGCACAGAGGAAGATGCTGATGAGCCATACTCTGGATCTTTTCCTATGCTTCTTGATTATTTATATGAAGTTTAATAGTAAGATCTATAATTTTGATAAATCTTGTTTGACAAATCAATTCTTTGTGTTTGTTCCACCAGCAGCAGCACCATTTCTAAATTTCACACATTTTTTTTTCCCCTAACACCCCCTATCCTGTGAGCAAAATTCTGGAGGCAGATGAGATTAAACGAGTAAAGTATTTTATGAAACCATAGCACATTGTATTGTATCATTAATGAAAATCCATTTTTAAATTCTCTCTAGATAAATCCATCTAGTCCTGTGACTTTCAATATCATCTATATGTTAATGAGTCACAAACTTAAATATTTAGTCCAGACTCATTCCCTCAACTCCATACATTTACTTGACATCTCAGAGTGCTTAATTGACATTTCAAATCCAGTAAGTGCTAATAAACTTGATTTTTTAAATGCTTTCTGCTTATTTTTTATCTTAAGAAATGAGGCCATCAGTTAATGAGTGGTTCAAACTGCAAATATGGAAGCCATTCTTATTTTGTGTCTTTTTCTCAATCTTCCTCTCCCATAGCTAATTCATCACCAATTCATGTTGATTCAACAGCTAAAAATATACCTGGAATCCATTTGATGGATTTCATCTTAATTGGCACTGTCCTAATATAAACGACCATCATATATTTATCAGACCAATTTACAATAATTCCAGGCCAATCTGCTTCCACTCCCACATCCTTACAGTTCATTCTCCACACAGCACCCAGAGTAAACCCTTAAATTCTGATCATGACCCCTCTCCTACCTAGAACAGTGGCTTTTGAACATTCTAGAATAAAACCAAACTTCCTTATTATGATTTACAACAATGTGTGTGCCTTGGCTCCTGCCTTCCCTTCAGATCTAATCCTATAAACAATTTCTCCTTATAATACCTGGTTAAATGGGCCTGCCTTTTCTTCCTCAAGCTAGCTAAATACATTATGATCTTCACTCAAGCTCTTTATGTAGTTGACTTTTCTTTCATTTGGCCTCTGGTCAAATGGTTTCTCTTTAGAAAAGCTTTCCATTCTCTAAAGCACTTCTCCCACTAGATATCTTCCACAGCATCCTTGGACGATTTATTTAAATCATCTTTATTTACTATTTTACCTGGTTATTGTTTCTTCACTTCTTACTGGTTATAAACTTCTTGAGTTTATCTATTTTAGCTGTCTTATTCATTAATCTATCTCCACAGTGTAGCACATATTAAGCATTCAGTAAAGGTTAGATATTATCATGGCTTTTTTAAAACTAATTATTAATTGCTTAGAATGTTGTGGGTGCATTAGATATGTTACCTCATTCACTATTCACAACAAACTTATGAAAAACAGGCATTTTTTTACACTATACACAAAACATATATACATGCACACACATATACATGCATGTATTTATACATTCATATCTCTATACATCTATATAATTAAATCTGTATCTATACACATACACAGATATAGATAGAATTTTTGTGATGGGGAGCTGAATTTTTTCCAGGGTTATGTTCACTAATAAGTAATGATGCAGTGGAACCAGGATTCAAACCACAAGAGTCCCTGGCCAAATTACCTCTGTTAAAATTCATTTTATAATGGTCATTTTTCTATCACTTAGGGTATGAAATTAAAACAATACTTGATAGACTCTGGTAACCAAAAAATTATTAGTATTAGATCAATTATATTCTGAGATATTAAAAAATGCTATTAAAAACTAACCCTTTGAGTTATTCATAGTATTTATGCTAGGAGTAAAAGTTGGAATCAAGGGAAATAGAGAATATCCAGCAACTCTCTGATGCATGCATTTTCTCTTATTGGATTTCTACCCCAGAGGTTTCACAGAAACATGAAACTTTTACTCAAATTAGGAATTATTATTTTAAAAGAAAATCTTACATCATGAAAGATTCATAAAACTACCATACATATTAATGTCCTATTTGGGAGATTATTATTACCTTTAACACATTAGGTAAAGATTACTTTATTCATGGAGAATTTGGGACAAGTTAGATTTGAATTATAACAATGATATTTAGCTTTGAGATGCTCTTGAATATTCTTAAAATATTTTTATCTTCCTGTCAATGTCTTGAATAATATTCTATGATAATGTTTGCTCACAAATTCTATGATGTGTGCTCTGTGAGAATGGCAAAACAAACAAACAAAAAATAACAGTGTCAATAAAAGTATTATATATTTGATGAATATGTATTGAACTCAAACTCATATTCCAAAGTTCATGCTAGATATTTACTTCATAAACAAAAGGTCAAAAGAAAATTATGTTTAGAATATGAGCAAGAAAATTGACCAAGAGGGTGGCAAAATTTGAATGCGTATTATTTCAGCTATAGTATCAAAGAATATTTAAGGTTAGTTGAATAAATAAAGAACATTCCAAGGGTCAAAGAACAAATATATATGGCATTGTTTTTGAGAACTTATATCCTTAAGCTTACTTTAATACTTTAAATTTCATTTTGTGTGGCTTCAAAAATAGCCATCTTTACAAAAGTGACTCACTTGGTTTCTATCTCTATTACATTCCTATCACAATATTATGTTATATCATTTTCACTTACTGTCTGAGCCGCTAACTTCTGGCAATCCTCTAAGTACCTACTTATTGGTGCATTCTATTTCCATGTGACAGACCTTCTCTTTCAACTTGATTACTATCCAACCAGCATTCATCATAATATGCGGAGAATTGTCACCCATAGCCCTGGGCTTCTCCACATTTTTTATTTGCTAGCTAGGACCTAACCTCCCTAAGCCTTGTTGACGCACATACAAAACTGGGCTAATCCAAATCAGGAAGATTTGGGATGATAAATAAATTGAGGTAATGTTTATAAGCGCGCTTTATAAAATATAGTATGTCGTGTGAATATAAGGTATTGCTACTAACCTGATTTCACCAACCTCTCTATCCATTTCATTTATTGAGCAACTTGAATTAGAAGCAAAAACTATTAAATGACTATTCCAGACTTAAAGCTTGCCTTGACTGCTTGGGTAATTATGCCTTATCTTGTCAAAAGTACCTAATGGGAAGGAAAGTATATATAGAACAAAGAGCATTACATGAAGATCAAATGAGTGTCTGTGAAGTTCTGGGAGCATCAACATTTCAAACAAGAACTCTGGATGGAACTTCATTCTAGTCCTATTAGCTTATCTACAGTTGAACAATGAAATTAATTTGTTAAAGAAAAAGTCAGGTCAAGAAAAGAAGAGGTGAATGGTTTGGTCTGTATTTAAAATTAAAAAAGATATCACATATGGTGCTCCTGCTAACTGTTCTAGGAGGAGTCCCAAAATGTAAGTTTTGTCATTACCAACCCTTTAAGGGGAAGTGATGAGGCAAAATACTTTGGTTGGATACAATTATCCGTTAAAATATCAAAACAAAGTCCTAGTTTAGATCCAAAACTCACCAAAGTCAATGTGAATATAATTTTATTCCCCTTTCAAAGGTTACAATGTTCCACCTAACAGTTACACTTTTCATTGTAAACAATACATTAAATACACACACACACACACACACACACACACACACACACACACACGTCAACCTCCATATCTAACCACTTGGCAGAATTTAAGTTTTAGAAGTCTATGCAAACGGAAGACAATACAAAGACTTAGTGACAAACCATACTTCTCTGATATACTCAATTATATAGTGTATACTTAATTATGTAATATATAGAGTATATTCGAGAATAATATAACATAGACACACATAATAATGTAGAGTACAGCATTCATCTTTACTCCAATTTTAGGTAAAGATCTTTGAAAAACCTTACTTTGTGCTCTAAACTTTGACCTTGAACATTGTAATATGACTATTACTATTATAATTAAGTGCAACAATTTAATTCAAGCAACATTTATGGTATATCTAAGTGGACTGGCATGACCTAAGTGCTAGGAATACAATAGTAAGCAAAACACTGAAATAATAACTCCACTCAGCCCTGAAATTGGCGTTCACTTATTGAGGTGCTACTCTGTGCAGAGTAGCAAACTTACCACTTTATAATTTGTAAGAAGACACCAATTCTAAATGTGTCTAAGTCGAATGCTCTGTAAATCTAAATATCACAATATTTTTTTTAAAAAAACCTGTTATTGTTGGTTAAAATTGGTTACTGTTCTTTTAAATAATTTTTACCTCGAGGGATGTTGAATTTGTAATCACTCAATTTAGTCCTGATTTGAGCTACCTTATACATTACAAAGATACCTCCTCAGCAGCTCGAGGCTAGTTAAGAGGAGTGAGTACTTGGCAGTTCCCTTAGGATGTAATAATCCCCACGATTGCTTTTGTTAGAGCCATTTATGTACCATCATTCCAGTGATTAATTGCCCTTTACCTCTTTTTTATTCATTTAAGAAATGTTTGCCCAGTTGTTCAAATACATTATACACTGTAACTGGAACACGAGCTCATAAATTACTTACTCTCTTTCTCAAACTAAACTAGTGATTGTATCAATAGACTAATTCAAATATTCCAATGTGCTTAACTATTGCCATTTCACAAATGAGAGTCGATAAAATAATGCCCAGGGAATGGGCTTTGAGCTTTTCCACGTACTTTGAGCTTCTCTACAACTTTATATTCAAGATGAACCTGGAAAGAAACATGGTAGGACTTTCTGCCTCCCTGCAGACACGGGCAAGACAATGTGATAGAGCAGCTCGCTGTCCACGTAGAGAGGAGTCTGAGATCAGTGAGTGAGTGTGACAGAGAATACAACCTGTGTTCTCGTGTAGATATTTCCTTGTATATGTAAACTAGAGAACTCAGATTCCGCCAGGCTTTGAAATCATATAGGAACTTAATGTTTAGCTGGGAACCTCAGAACTTTTGATTGCACGTAGCATATTTTACCAGGCTCCCCCCCGCTACGGATTTGTGGAAATTGCTGAAAAAATGGACTATATTCTGAAATGCGTGCTGCTTGTCATTTGCCAGTTCAGCCAGCCTCCTGCCTTCAGTCATTTGGTCCACTCTGCTGCAAGAATCTCGCAGATCTTCTGTCCACAGATCTGCTTTTCTCAAGCTAGAGCTACGGTCTAAGGTAGCACATTGCTATAATTGTTCTTTAATATCACTCATTATGGCTTAAAATCCTAGTATTGTCTTCTACTCTGGCTCATACGTGAGTGGTGGGAATTCTCTCATCTCATCCATGAGTCTGTAGACATGTTTTCAACCAAAACCATGTTTTTCCTTCTAGTTACAACAGAGTACATGTTCCTCCATTTGAAGACCAATTGCTTTCTATATGTTCAGGATCTCACTTCTTTTTACATGCATATATTTTCCCTTTCTCTCTTAGTCTAATACTACTTTAAAAGTTATCTGTCATTTTTAGTCTGAATGCTTTAAGGATTTTCTATTTCTTTCAGCTTCTTTATGATGTATCCACATCTAGAATTCCTTTATTTATCTAGATTCACATTTTTTTTGGCTGCTTGAATTTAATTAAAGTCTATCATCAGTTCTAGAAAACTCAACAACTATTATTTTAAATATTGTCCCTTTCAATTCTCTTTTCTCTCCTTCTGGGATTGTGATTAAACCTGTTATTTTTTCTCACCTTTTCCTCTATCTCAATTCTCTGCTTTTCTGTATTTTCTTTTTTCTTTGCTTTTTGTCTCTCTGTAACTACACTCTGAGTATTTTATTTTGACATAAATTCTAGTTCACTAGTTTTCTCTTTAGCTGTGTCTAATCTACTATTAAACTGATGTAGGGGCACCTGGGTGGCTTGGTTGGTTAAGCGTCCGACTTCAGCCCAGGTCATGATCTCACGGTCCGTGAGTTCGAATCTCGCGTCGGGCTCTGTGCTAACAGCTCAGAGCCTGGAGCCTGTTACACATTCTGTGTCTCCCTCTCGCTCTGCCCCTCCCCTGTTCAGGCTCTGTCTCTCTCTGTCTCAAAAATAAATAAACGTTAAAAAAATTTTTTTTAACTGATTTAGTAGTTTTTTTTAAATTTTTTATTGTTGCCATTTATTTTTATTCTTATAAGTTTTTGATTCATTTTAATAATTTCATCATTTTGATTGCTTTCCTGTTTTCAGCTACTATCTCTGAGCCTGTGTGTTTCTTCCTTAAATATATTTGACATAATAGTTTTACAGTTTGAATGTGATCATTCCAATGTTAAGTCTTTGAAGAGTAGTTTCTGCTGTTGCTGCTATTACTGTTTTTGCTGTTTCTCACTGCTGAGATCTATTTACATTTTTCACCTAATTATCTTTGGATTTGTTTGTTATTGTACTTAATCATTTAAAGCAATAATCTGAAGCCTTAATGTAGTAAATAAGATACTTGCCTTATTTGCTTCCGCTATGTTATGTCAGGTGATGATCGGTTTAAAGCCATCTTACACTAAGATAAAGTCCACAGATTTTCTATACATCCCAGGATATTTTAACAGACTTATTTTGTGTTATCTATTCCACACCTCATCCACTATCATCTTTAGGGTACCATATTTTTAAGACTTTCTCTTCTCAGACCTGCACTATCCAGTATGGTTGTCATGAGAGCCTTCTGGTTTGCTTAAATATGGACATAAGTGACCTACTTAATATTACAAAGCTCTCTTATATTGCTAAGCTATACAAAGCAGTTAATTTTTTAACTGAACATGAAATTATTTTCATCTAAGTCAAATAAGATTCAGTTCCATTAAAAAAGAGAATTCTAATGCAATACTTAAAAAATGAAACAATAAATCAACTATTATCCTAAATCCTAACTGACAATCGCATCCTTATAAATGTCCTTTATGTTTTTAATCCATTTACTAAATCTAAATAGCCATCTGTCTGCATTTTTATTAAAATTAAAAAAAAAGAATGGAAGATGATAGGGATAGCATAAGGTCTTGGCAACTGGAAACATTGCCTACTGTTCTGAAGCTTATACCTTGTGGGAATATGCTATAATCCTAGTTTCAATTATACATTTAAAAATCAGGGAAAAAAGTAAGTAGCAATACAAAAATATATTTTTCTTCGGAACAATATATATCCTTGACATAATTTAACAAACAGTGAACAGTGTCAGGGTGTTCTTATCTAGCCCTCAACTTTAAGGGATGGTTTCTAAAGGAGGCTCCTGGTGAATAGATAAATGGGAGAAAGGATAGGATGATGCCTTTAGAGGAGTGAGAAGCTAACAAGGAGGAGGTTGTCAGATCCTTGAGATGCACCAGGAATTAGTGTTAAATCTGTCCCCCATTTGGAACCTGATCCTGTTGTGTTTTCACAAAGAAGGTGAAGATTTTGGGGCACCTGACTGCCTCAGTCAGTATAGGATACAACCCTTGATCTTGAGGTCATGAGTTCAAGCTCCACCTTGGATGTAGAGATTACTTTAAATAGAAACACACAAACACAGGAAGGGGAAGATTTAAAGATAAGATCTGACGAGGACTAAGAAAACTAACTTGACTAAATTCATCCTCTTACAGGTCTGGTCAACAATATAAGTGCACAAGAGTGTCTTAAGGTCTTGTTATTCACAGTGTGGTCCATTGCTGATCGAATTTAGAAATACAGTCTCTTGGGCTCCACTCTAGACCTGCTGATTCAGAATCTGTACTTGAACAAGAGTTCCCAGTTGAATAATAGCCAAAATAAAGTTTTAGAAGCAGTGGGTTAAGGAAATTTAAAATTACCCAGTGAAACGTTGATTTTATTTTATTTTATTTTATTTTATTTTATTTTATTTTATTTTATTTTTAATCTTAGAGAGCATACAAGCTGAAGAGAGGGGCAGAGGGGGGGAGGGAGGGAGGAAGGGAGGCGGGGGGAGAATCTTAAGCAGGCTCCACACTCAGCAGAGAGCCCACATGTGACTCAATCCCCATGACCCTGGGATCATGACCCAAGATGAAATGAAGAGTCGGATGCCCAACCAATTGAGCCACCCAGGCACCCCCAACCCAGTGAAGCTCTTAACATGAATGCTACATTAACAAATATCATTTTAGTTTAAATAGCAAATATGTTCCAATAAGCTTAATCCCAATAGTTATTTCATGAAATGTTATAAAAAGTACAAATAGACAAGATGTATAAGTGCTTTTGAAATGTATACCAAAGAAATTGTGATTGTCAGGTCTTGTAACCTCATAAAATAAAGAGATTTGGGAGATGTTTACACTGCAGACACCTGCCAAAAGCAAAGAGAGGAAATAAATGATAAATAACTATTAACACAGTCCTGCCTTGAAAAGTATGTTGTACTTTTTTTTTCTTTTCAAGTTTATGTATTTATTTTGAGAGACACAGAGACAGCATAAGTGGGGCAAGGACAGAGAGAGAGGGAGACAGAATCCCAAGCAGAATCGTGGGCTGACACCCACAAAACCATGAGATCGTGACCTGAGCCGAAACCAAGAGTCAGATGCTTAACCAGCTAAGCCACCCAGGCACCCCGGTGTGTTGTACTTTTAAAAAACTAAGTAAGAACCTCTTGATCTGCTAATTCTGCTACCTGGAAAATTTTCAAAATAAAAAGATCCAAAGGAAGAAAGAAACATGTCGTATGTATGAAAGTAGACACCACCGATTTTTTTAGGGAAAGTATCAGTTGAAGACCAACGATCTAAGAATTAAAGAAGCATTAAATTACAAGATGTTGCTAGTATAGAACACAAAATTAGAGGTATAGAAACAGAAAATGTTTATGACTTTGTATCAAGAAAAAAGAAATCAGACTGCAAATCTTGATTTAGTGTATGAATGCATTCATATAAATGAGGGCTAGAAAAGCATTTAGAAAATATAAATTAATTTGCTAGTGTCATGAGATGGTAGCATTTTTCCACTTGTAATAATAGGATTTGCGAGTTAGAAAGCTAACTCATGGGATGGCAAAGAAAGGACTTCCAAAAATCTACTCTTCCAGGGGCGCCTGGGTGGCGCAGTCGGTTAAGCATCCGACTTCAGCCAGGTCACGATCTCGCGGTCCGTGAGTTCGAGCCCCGCGTCGGGCTCTGGGCTGATGGCTCGGAGCCTGGAGCCTGTTTCCGATTCTGTGTCTCCCTCTCTCTCTGCCCCTCCCCCGTTCATGCTCTGTCTCTCTCTGTCCCAAAAATAAATAAACGTTGAAAAAAAAAAATTTAAAAAAAAAAATCTACTCTTCCATAAAAAACAATGAGAACATTGGCAAAGTAAACATTTTCAGTATGCTGGAAATTAACTAAAGTTATGCAACAAGCTGGGGAGCATTTATTCAAGAAATAGAGTTGGAATCTTAGTACAAACAGAGCTTTGTAGCATTTCAAGTGCCCTAATCTCACCCTTTCTCCCCTGCTCTGTAGCAACCTTGAAAACCCAAGCCTCGCAACCCCAATAACTGTGAAAAACAGTAGCCTGGCAGGCCCTGGAAAATCAGACCAGTTTGCAATGTTCTAAAAGCCCTATCCCCAAAAGAACTGTCTCTCTTTGACCTAACTGGCAGCTTGCTAAAAAGCCTTAGGGCTAGTTTTATGTGATTCAACTCAGAGATCTTTCTGCTGAACACTAGTAACACCAGGGCATGAGTAAAACAACAACCAACAGCAATTGTTTAACATTGAACTGCCTGAAATAGCATTGCCAGTTGGAGCTAATAACATACTGACCAAAAACTTAAAGGAAAAGCAGATATCTTGGCGGTCCATAGTGGGCTGTGAAAAACTTTGATATGTTCTTATGAATTTTGAACTCCACATGCATATTTAGGGCTGTGTTTACGAACACAAAAGACCTAAGAAGGCTATTATCTCTCACTTCTGGCTGACCTTGAGGCTCTGCACAAGATGGAAGTGACAGCTAAGGAAGAGTTATAACCTGCCTGCTGGAGCATTGGAAACACACCCACCCACACACACACACACACACACACACACACACACCCCGCAGCTCTTTGGCAAAAGCTGGGGGACTTATTCATTCAAAGCATTTAAAGGAATCTCTATTCAATCATTACCTGAACACTAAGGTAACAAAGCAGAGATTTCAGTTACCACACACAACAAAAAATATAGACTTAGAAGTATTAGTTCAGGAAATTCACTAAGTAGAAATAACAACAACAGCAAAATAACAAACCTGAGTGGGGATGGGAGATCTAATTTCCAGAATTAGCTCATTATGTTATTTAAATATTCCAGTTTTAACAAAAAATAATATTAACAGGAACATTTGGGTGGCTCAGTCAGTTAAGTGTATGACTTTGGTTCAGATCATGATCTCACAGTTCGTGAGTTCGAGCCCTGCATTGGGCTCTCTGCTGTTAGTACAGAATCTGCTTTTTTTTTTCTTTAATATCAAATTTATTGTCAAATTGGTTTCCATACAACACCCAGTGCTCATCCCAACAGGTACCCTCCTCAATGCCCATCACCCACCCTCCCCTCCCTCCCACCCCTGATCAACCCTCAGTTTATTCTTAGTTTTTAAGTCTCTTAGGGTTTCCCTCCTTCCCTCTTTGTAACTTTTTTTTCCCCCTTCCCCTCCCCCATGGTCTTCTGTTAAGTTTCTCAGGATCCACCTCAGAATCTGCTTAGGATCATCTGTCCCTTTCTCTGTCTGCCCCTTCCCTGTTCATGCTTTCTCTCTCTCTCTCTCTCTCTCTCTCTCCAAAATAAACTTTAAAAAATAATAACATTAAGAGACATGTAAAGAATCAAAGAAGTATGGCCCATACACAAGATAAAAGCAGCCATTAGCAACTGCCCCTGATGAAGCCCAGATGTTGAGGTTTCTAGAGGAAGACTTTAAATCAGCCATTATAAGTATGTTCACAGAACACAGGAAAAGTCTTAGAAAATGCCTTTCAATATACCTCTTATCTACAGAAAGTGCAATATTAACTTAGAAAAGCATTGGCTTTTAGGGAATTTTTGATCTAAAAATATTTAACATGCTAGTATGGTAAATGGGAAAGAGTGTAAGAAAACAATGTTCTTGGGGCACCAGGATGGCTCAGTCAGTTAAGCGTCTGACTCTTGATTTTGACTAAGGTCACGACCTCAAAGTTCATGAGCTTGAGCCCTGCCTCAGGGTCTGCGCTGACAGCACTGAGCCTGCTTGGGATCCTCTCTCTCTCTTTCTCCCTCCACACCTCCCCCACTCATGCTCACTCGCTCTCTCTCTCTCTCTCTCTCTCTCAAAAAAAATAAATAAACTAAAAAAAAAGAAAACAATATTCTTGTTTCAATTAATTAAATTATTTATTCTATTATTTAGTGGGTATTATTATATTCTAGTAAATATTTTAAAAAGTGTTTCATTTTGGACATCTTAAATTGTCAACGGGGTCATTCTCAACCCCAGCTTCTTAAAAAAAGAAAAGAAAAGAAAAAAGAAAAACGAAAAAGAATCCTAGCGTCTTTTTCAAGGTGATTAGTCAAAGATTTCATTGTATCTATACAAAAGGGTTAGTTTCCCTAATTTACAAGGTCTCTCATTGTTATGCAAATAACAAAGGTACATTTTGCCCAGATATTAATACACTGAGTGGTATCTCCAACCACTTCAGGAAGGGTTGAAAAGAAATAGAATAGTTGGGTGTACTCAATGGGGAAATTACATAATAAAGGAAAAAGTACATTTATATAATTTTTTCTTTAAGTTAAATATGGGCAGACCTATTAGAGGGGCTTATATTTTAAAAAGTGAGAGTGATAATTGTTAGCAGGGTTGGGAACAACACAAACTCTCAAACGTTGTTGGTGGGAATGTTAAATGTCATAACTACTTTAAGAATTACCTAGCTATTTCTTATAAAATTAACCTAGACTTAATTTATGACCAAGAAACGAAAGCATATAACAAAAAGTCTTTTATAAGAATGTTCATAGTAGCTTTATTCATATCAACAAAAAACTAGACACAGTCCTGGTGTCTATCATTAGGAGAACCATAAACTGTGCCATACCCAGACTATAGAAGATGGAGCCCTCAACAATGAATGACTAATACACAACATGAATGAATCTCAAAGCATTATGCTCAGTAACTTTTTTAAGGCCTTACACAAAGGGCACATACATAATTCTATATATATGAAGAACATGTGAATGATTCCATTTATGTGAAGTTCTGGGTCAAGCAAAACTAAGCTTTGGGGGAAAAATTAGAATGTCGTTTAACCCTGGAAGCGAGAGGGGTAGGGAATGACTGGAAAGAGACATAAGAGACTTTCAGAGAACTTTAGTGGCCTTACGCTTAAGATTCTATATTTCATTGTATGTAAATTTACCAGAAAAAGAAACTGTAAGCAAGTACTGAGTTCTAGCTAATGATATGAATGGGTATATTATGCTGAAAAGTAAATATAATGAAATATTAATTATAGAATCCAGTTGGTAAGTATTTGGGTGCTTAATTCACACTTCTTTCAATTTTTCTTTTGAAGATTTTCACATTAGACAAATATGGATGGAGTGAGAATTTGAATCTAATAATTCAAAGAAGTTAAAATGAGGACAAAGAATGCAAATGTATAAATATGGAAAACTTAAGTTGTAAAATTAAACTCAGAATATAAATGCTGTGTGGCTTTCCTTCTGCCAGCTCTTTTCTTTTCAAGAAATATCAAAATGAACGTGAAAATCTAGCTAAAATCAAGTCAATCTTCAGTGGTAACATGATAGACTTTTAGAATATCACTTTGACAGGCACCTGGGTTAAGCATCAGACTCCTCGTTTCAGCTCAGGTCATGGTCTCACAGTCTGTGAGATCAAACCCCACTTCAGGCTCTGTGCTGACAACACAGAGTGTGCTTGGGATTCTCTCTCTCCCTCTCTCTCTGCACCTCCCCTGCTTGCTCTCTCTCAAAATTAACAAACATTCAAAGACTTTAAAAAAATAAAGTATAAAGTTGATATTATAGTTGCCTGAAATTTATTTTGACAATGATGATAAAACAGAGGAAGCCATATAAAAACAAGATCCCAAGACACGGTCTTATTTTTTCCTTTCTTTTTCTTTCTTTTTCTTTCCTTTTTCTTTTGAAATACATTTGACATGTAACATTATGTAAAATTTAGGGTATACAACATGTGGATTTAATACATGTATATATTGTAATATACACTAAAGCAAAAAAAAAATTAAATGAATGAATGAATAAGTTTGCCCGCCCTGCCCAGTGGCAGTTCACCTGTCTACCCCTTTCCCTTTCTCTCTCTCCGGGCTGTGCTGGGCTCTGCCCTGAGAACTCAGCCCTCAGTGTCTCCAGTAGATATTAGACACTCACCAGGCTTCTGTCCATGAAGCTCCTCACACCTTCACTTCCCTCTTCAACTCAAGTGTCCCTTCTTCAAGGAAGCCTTCTGTAGGCCTTCAGACAGGTCTCAGGAGCAGCTTTTATTTCATGATCTAACTTGTCAAGTACAAAACAAAGGTCTCAGTGCTTGGTTTCCCCATGAGAACATTTATGTGAGGATCCGTGTGGCAATAAAGACAACGGAACGCAGGTAGCAAGCACAAAGCAGTTTTACTAAAGTGAAAGTGCACTCTCAAGTTGGGAGAGCCAGCAGGTTCTCCATGGTGGAAGGGCCCCTAGGTTCTTCTGGGATTGGACATTTTTGGGTCTCTCTGGGCTGGGTGGGGTGGTCACTAATGGAGGGTGCTTCGGTCATGCGGGACACCCCTCCCACAGGTTGGGAGGGGAGTTTTTGACCCTATGAGGTTGGAAGAAGTGAGTGCAGGCTCTGCACTTGGGGCTGTTGGGCTGTTAGCCTTATGGTCTCGGAGGCTGCAAGGTCAGGATGTTGAGCCCACCATCCCTTCTAACGTGTAACCTATTTACCACTATCCTTACCTCCAATTCATGTCTCTATCGTTCCCCCTCAAGGACGTGGGACTCTGCCCAGAAGCATTCCTTCCTTCCACTGCTCCTATCTAGCTGCTACCTAACGATTGGACAGAGCAAAGAATGTTTTATACTAAAACCAATGCATACTGCAGAGAAACTGTATGCATATAACATATGAAGCTCGGGCTGGAAGTGGGTCAAAATTCAGGCGCCAGGAAGGAGAGAAGTTTAAACAAAGTTTAATTAGCACTCATTTTGTTCCCATTCATCAATGGGGGCAAGACGTTCAACTCCTCATTTGTAAGGCAAAAAATAAGAATATGGAAGGTCTGTCTTCTGTAAATCATACAGGGCATCACAGTTATCTGCAGTAAGCCATCTCCTAGATACAAAGGGTAAGGAGATTTCTTTAACTGAGGCTGGTTTTCAGTATCATGGGGCTCCAATAAATTTCATGCATTCATTAGTGTAACTCTCTGACATATGTGTATCTCACCCATTAAATTATGTTACAGGAAAACATGGGCCAAGTCTTTTTTTTGCTGCGCACATCATAATCTCAGAGACAGGCTTTCTAAGTGCTAACTAGCAGCCTTATCATACAAGGGAAAGAATGAGCAAATGGATTCAGAGTAGTTAACAGAAACTTTATACCTCAGTTTTCACATCCGCTAAGTGAAGGATTTGGATAATTATTTTCCTATTCTGAAATATTTTTGTTTTATAAAACCAAGTGTTTAACCTAAACACAGAGTATAGGGATAGAATTTACCTAGCTTTTAGTTGGCGAGGGCAAGATGGCATTTCATTCCATATTTTATTTGTGCATTTGAAGTCTTGTTGAAGTATGACTCATACAGTGAATAATTGCAAAATAGAGATTTTAACTTCTGAAAATGTAAGATTTAGTGTCATTGCCTTTCTCGTTCACCTTCCCGAAAAACAGAATGCCATTCTCAATTTTGTGATTGCACCACCCTAATGTCTGATGATTCTCATAACTTATGAAATCAGCCAATCCAAAGACTTGCCCTGCTTCTGATATCCTGCCCTAAGAATTTCAGAGCTCAATGCATAAGCAATAAAAAATTTGCTCTTACTTCCCCTAATGAATTGCCATTTTGGACTTGTCAGTGTGATATGTTCTTCCTTGAGGCAGTGAGTCATTAAAACTGTTTGTTTATATAAAATCAGCTTACTTTATTTGAGAGGGCTTTTCCAAAACTTCATTCTGATGAAACTGGAAGAAACTTGACCTCCTTTAAGAAAAGGTGACATTTGGAGAAACCTGTTATGTAAGTAATCACTTCTTCTAAGGCATACATCTTTTGGGGGTAGGACCAGGTCTACCTGGGGACCTTCTCCAGGTCTAAGGAGAAGTCTCCTTCAGGAAAATAGGGTCTGAGTCATAAGCAGAATAGGAATCTTGTATCTCATGTAGAGCAACTGAGGGCTTCAGTAGGAAAATCTCAAAATCTAAGATATGTCTACTATTATAAGTACTTGAGAGAAAAGTTAATGGTAAGTGGAGAATCTGAGAAACCTAGGTTCATTGCTCTCCTTTCTGAGGTACCTTAATATCAAAAACTCTCACTCCCCAGCAGAAGAAACTTCAACCAGTGCAACTTAGAGGGAGAACTGGAAAATACAGGAGTCTGGAACTCAGTAATTTTAATGGGCGAGTGAAATCGTACTCAAGAAATAGTTGTGATTTAAAAGACCTGTGAGATTAGGGTGTATCTTTAAGGAAGGTGAGGATCCCATCTGGGGGAGTTTAAAGTAGTGTTTCTCAGGATAACGTGCATATCAATCACCTGGAAATCTTGGCAAAATGCAGATTCCTATCCACTGAGTCTTGAGTAGTACCTGGGATTTTGCATTTTAATTAGCTTCCAAGTGATGCTCAAACTGTTGGACCTTGGTCCATTCCGTGAGTCACCAAGGTTCCGTGGAATGTCTGCAAGGCACATCCTAAAGTCAGTGATGTTCAGCAGTGACAGGAAGTAATACCATGACCTTTAGGTCTCTGAGCATCAGCTAGATGTTTAGGCTCCATCTGGATTTATAAAAGGAAGCCTTTTGTAGAGATCTTAATAAATTGTCCTCAGTGACACTAAGATGCCTAGTCCTAGCATTCATTACATGAGCATTTTTAAGGTTTTCCTCCATATGTGTATTAAAATTTAAATTTATTTTGGATCCTTTAACTCTTACAGTGGTTTTTATATAAAAAAAAATATGGTCCCATTTACAATTTTAAACTTGAGGGGAAAAACCAGTCCCTGTTTATTGAGTCAGGACTTTGTCAATCTTTTAATTTAGTGTTGTCAATCTTTTCCAGTGCCTACTTGCTAATCCCCCTATAGGCTTGAGGCTAGTATTGTGACTAACTAAGTATTTATCACGGAATGGTGAAGAAGTGAAAGAAATCTTGTTCCCCTAAAGCAGAATGTAAATTCATTCCTAATGGAAATCATGGCTCTCACTCTCATAGTGCCTTGGCGAATTCATAAAACAGCTCTAGCATGTCAAAATTTATACCAATTTAGGAAGTATTTCTCACAATGACCAATCTGTTCATCAGAAACACATGTTTACTTTTTCTCCTGGAATTTTTGATGTTTTTAATTTCATTTTCTGTTTTTTATATTTGTATGCGTTTTATTAAAAAACACTTTATGAAGAATGCATTCATTTGACTGTATACTAATTTTCAGAAAGCTGTTTAGAGGCTGCGGTTGCAATAAAGAGTGAAGCATAATAAACAAAAAATACACGCACCAGTTCAGTTCTCCCTTAACCCAAAGCTGAAGCATACGTTTTTCCTAAACAAAACAAGAATGATCTTTTTAATTAAACCTCAATCTCCCCATGCGGGAGCAGAGGGCTCACGCTAGAGTCAGCAGCGTCGCAGGTGATAACCATTTCCCCCAAATTTGCATTCCATTCCCAGAATCTCTGTGGAACTCTTAGGCTGGTATTTAGTTTACTTGATAGAAAGATTTACTGGAAACTATCTAAAAAACGACCTTATTTTTTAAATTGTTAGTCTTATTTGTGTTCCAAGGAATGATTCTGGAGGAGACTACATAGACAATTGTTACTACATATCTGATTTTATGATTTTAAATCATATTCTTAATAGAGTTAGTTTACTTACAGCTGTAGTGTAAGGATTTTTTTTTTATTATTAGCTACACTTCGAAGACATATCTGATAACATGCATATAGCGTGCCATTACATGGGTGTTTTATATTTAGGTTGGATATTTATAATTTGTTTCTAATTTTCCACTAATCCTACAAATAATTTTTTTCTGTCTGACTCTGTGGTTCCTTCAAGGAGACATTTATGCGTGCCTTGCTTTTCTCTATTCTTCTACTGAATTACCTTAAAAAACATTATTTCACTTAAGGTTCTTATAAAGCAGTGAAATTTGCTGTTTTTAGTGTTTTGTTTTCGAGTTATTAACTGTGTCTTTTAAAGCAATCCGGAGACTTCCTTCTTATTCTGTCCATGTATTTTAGAAGGCAGAAAAGATAACTTTATTATTGTGCCCTTTTTTTTTTGTTTCAAGGACAGTCTACATCTGATGTATTTCAAAGGATATGTGGAACTTTCCATTTTTATTCTAATTATCCTTTTTAATGATGTTTAATGTTGTCACTTACAGTGAGGCCATAAAACACGATGCACTGAGGATGCAGATGTTAATGACTGCTTCAAAAGAGGATAGTTTGGGGAATGCGCAGTACTGCAGACAGAAATATTTTCCGTCCCGCGTCTCTGAAGGGATTTTCAATTCAGCAGTGCTCAGAAGAACTGCATCTATGATTTTGCTGAGTTTACCTCAAAGACATTTTCTGTTTTATCCTTTCTTTATTTGCCAGGCAGCCTTCAAGCAACAAATTTACATGAGAAAACCATAGTGTACCAACTTTTAATTAAAATTTCACACCCAAAATGCATTGGGATTTAATTTAAATATCTAATTGAAACACAACTTTAAAATGAAGATATGAAAGAAGGAATATGAAACTAAGCTATTGCGTGACACTCTGATTTAACCATGACAAGCGCACTGACGGGTCACTGGGCAGGGGGCTGTTCCTCACCTATAGACCCCTAAAGTTTTCTTGCTAATGAGTAGCCCCTCCCATGTTTTTTGTAGGTACCATAACTCAAGTCAACCAACATTGAAATTATTATCCCCTCATTCTCCTGTCTTTTCTATGGCGGTGAAAGACACTGACATCCATCTAGTTGTTGGAGCCTGAAGTCCCTATTCATCGTATTCCTTTGTTCTCCTTAATAACCCAGTGTCATTTACGAACACGCCTGGCACAAAGCTCTCCTTACATAAGGACAATACTAATTGGCCGAGAAATCAGAATTTCTTTTACTACAGTTTGAGCCAGGAAATTAGAGCACAAAAAGTAGTGGAGGCAAATCAATCCCAGAGCTCGATAGTAGAGATCACTGAACTCTGGCTGCAGAGGGGCCACAAGATCACAAAAAAGCCAGAGTTGCATTGAATTCTGAATGTTACTGCAACATCCTATGAATTACGGCTACAGCAATTATTATCTCTTCCCTGAAAGTTTAATGTGTGTGTGGGTGTGTGTGTGTGTGTGTGTTTCTCAGTCCCAATGGACTTGGCCACAAAATACAATTCCTGGGGTTTTTTAAGTCTTTTTAAAAATGTTTGTTTATTTTTGAGAGAGGGCAAGCAGGGGAGGGACAGAGAGAGAGGAACACGGAGGACCCAAAGCAGGTTCTGCACAGACAGCAGGGAGCCCAACGTGTCGCTCAAATTCACAAACAGATCGCTGCCTGAGCTGAAGTCCGACGCTTAACCAACTGAGGCACCCAGGCGGCCCAATACAATTTCTGTTTTTAATAGTCACACATTACTTGAGGAAATTTGAGCAAGCCTCTCCTGCTAACAGCCAGCATATAGATAATCCTAAACTATAATATTAAAGGGATATTAGCAGACAGTGGCATCAAATGTAAATTAATGGTTAAAAGCATAGAGTTTGGATTGAGTCCTGGCTCTGCCACCTACCAGCCGTGCAACCTTAGGCAGATCACTTAATCTCTCTGAACTGTGGTTACCTTACGTGTAAAATGACAGTGGGGCATATCTCATGAGAATTTCCCATTTATTTGACCAGACCTTCTCTTCTTTGGATTTTTCCTTTGATTTCTAAGAATATTAAATTTTATTATGAATATTTCATTTTTATATGCATTGGATTTATTTTGAGAGATATATTTGTACATTGTCTATAGGTAAGAATTATCCTGGTCACTTGCCATGCTCTTGTGAGGCCAATCCAAGAAATTGTTATGCACCAGTGGAATGACCTTAAATGGAGGAAGACTGTTTTCCCTTCACTTCCTAATTTCCATGGTTTATTTTTCCAAGTGTAGATCTCAAAGTAAACAGGTACTTGCAGGAGGACCACACCCAAAGCAATCCACAGTATGAAAAAGACATTTTGTGTCATTTTTCCAAGGATCATTTATATATTTTTTTCTTCTACGTTAAAGCGTTAATACAGTAACATTTCAAGTTTGGTGTAATAAGGGCTAAAGTTTATTGTCCACTTTTACTTCAAAGATGAACTGTAATTCTTCTTTTGATCATGTCTATTAATGAGCTCGTAACTGCTCGCTAAAAATAAATCTCATTCCATTCAGTGGCTGCTGCAGCCAGCTTATAATGGCTATTGCAAAAACCAGTGTTGAAGTTCTAGGAATTTGTAAGCCACTTAACAGGACACTGGTGACTTGAAATCGAAAACGGTGGGAATATTTACAATAAATGCCACAAATCAGGGCCGGGTTTTTTTCTTTTTTCTTTTCTTTTCTTTCTTTTTTTTTCCAGAAAACTGGCTTTTGAACACTTATTAGCCCAGCCCGATACCATTCTTCCATCATTTCATGTTTTCCCCGTTTTGAAACAGAATGACTCTTTGAAACCCGAAATTAATCCACTGAAACATTTGGCTGTGATATTTATTCCACAGCAACTGTAAATAGATTTATGAGGGGAGCTTGGCATCTTTTGTCCTTTGTGAAAAACAAGAACATAAATCCTGCCTGTCCAAAATACAGGCAGAGTAAAGAATGTTGCCCTGTCTTCCTTATCCCATCTGTCATCATAGGTAAAATTTCAACTAAATCTTTTGAGAAATCTGAATAGAATATTTATAAAGCCTTATATTGCAGGTTGTACTCAGCAACGTTAGTTTCAGAAAAAAGTAGATTTCATCCAAGAAAAAAAGCAAGAATCATCTCTAAAGGAATATGCATGGAGATCACAGAGAACTTTTTAAGTTTCCTTGGCAAACGTGCACATCAAAAAACATTATCTTCTCATCTCATTCAGACTGCCTTTGAGAGAATTGCTAGTTGATTACTTTCTGGTAGCGGTATTTGGGGCTTCATAGAAAAGCCTAGACATATTCCCCTTTATCTTATGTTTGATAAGGAGAATTCTCATTAATAAAATATAAACATAACAGGTAGAGATAAATGCAATTCATGTAACTTTCTGAGATGTCCTTTCTATCTGTAGAATCCTCAAAATTAGTCTTCTCAAATGCAGAGCGAGAGATGGTCTTGTTACCTTAGACATATGCTTTTATTTTTCTTCTTGGGTAAACAGAGGATAATTGAATTACTCAGTTACGTGTTTAGTATACGTTTCGCTTTCCAAGAGACTGCAGAACTATTGTCCAGAGTGGCTGTGCAATTTTTGCACTGCCACAAGCAGTATATGACATTTCCAATGATTCCATATCCTCAGCCACACTTGGTATTGTTTCATGTTCTAAGTTTTGACATTCTGGTGAATCTGTAGTAATATCTCTTTGTAGTTTTACTTTGCATTTATTTCCCTGATGACTGATGATTCTGAGCATCTCTTGTGCTTCTTGCTGGCCTTCCCTTTGGTCCCCAGATTTTTTCCTTCATGTATATATCATGTGTTAGTAGATAGGCCACCTTCAGATGCAAGCAAATGAAACCCACTGGATTGTTTTGACCAAAAAAGCACTTTATTCAAAGGATACCAAAGAAATGAAAGAAAAGTTGTACAATTGAGTTTGGGCAAAGAAGAATCCAGAGTGTCTCTCCAGGTATCTTTTAGTATAAATATACAAATAGATCATTTTCTTACAGAGCTGACATTTAAGTGACTCGATTCTGCAGCTTTAATACATCACAAGTCTAAATTCTAAATTTCTGGAAGATTCTTACTCTATTTGAATTAAGATCTTCAGGAAATTTTTACTTCTTAAATGCTTTTCCCTTAAATTATGGTGGAAACAGTCACATTTGACACAATTTCTTAGGTTATAGTTCTCTCTCATTAGTCTCATCTTTCCTTTAAGAATAGCTTATCCTCATATTCAGCTTTATGTGCTGATGAGAAATGTTCTAAATGCACAGGGGAGAAAGAGGATGGAAATCTGTCTCCCATCCACTTCTTTGATGATTCTTGTGGAGAAGAGTAGACTGCCAAGGGAAATGTGCTCACCTGTAGCAGGTGGAGACTGAAGACACAGCAGAGGGCAGATCAGAGAGGAAAGAGTTATGGAGAGGATGTGCTCACATCAGAGAAAGTGGACCCTGGATATCTGAGGCAGCGAGCAATTAAAGGCTGTGGACACAGAAGAATCTCTAGGTAGGTAATTGGGAATTAAGAGACCTCTTGCTTAATGATCTCACTTTCTTGGTCAAGAATTTTTTTTTTCATTTTTTTAATGTTTTTATTTAGTTTTGAGAGAATGGGACAGACAGAGCATGAGTAGGGGAGGGGCAGAGAAAGAAAGATACACAGAATCCCAAGCAGGCTCCGGGCTCTGAGCTGTCAGCACAGGGCCCAATGAGGGGCTCTCAGGGCTCGAACCCACAAACCAGGAGAGCTGAAGTTAGTGGCTTAACCCACTGAGCCACCCTGGTGCCTCTCTTGTTCAAGAATTTTAATGCTGAAAAGAGAGGTAGTGGGACCTGAAGAAATAAGGGAAGAAAATAGCGTTGATAAGCAATGGCTTTAACAACCAAGGAAAATCTCCATTTACCAGGCAGTGTTGGTTACAGGCTCCGGGCCAGGCTGTGGTCCACAGGGTTTTAGGGACTCCACTTGTGTAGTTTTCTAATAGTTTCTATTAAACTCTAGTAATCTGAAGTATGGACAGAACAGCAAGAAAAGCACGATATCACCAAGACTGCAATTTTTTTAGGAATTTGCTGTGCAAAAAAAAGGCTGAAGTGATTAAGAAGAAAAGGGCTGATGTGATCCACCATACAGTTTTTTTTTTTTCTGGACGAGAAACAAGTGGGGCCTAGAGTGTGAAGCTTAATTGACCTCAGTGTTTTTGGTTTTTGGTTTTGCTTGCGGGGTAAAGTCCTTCGCTTTAAGAAAAGGGTACATATTTGTGTTACTTGCTAATATTTTACTATTTTTAACACTGGTGTTGGTATTTCATGCACTGTGAAACCTATTTTATTATGTATTTTGTGATGAGATATATTATTAATGTTATTCATAAAGTCATCAGTATAATTAATTTGGGGTACAGCCTCTGAAATCCCATATCTTCTTCATGAGTTATGGAGATATTCATTAAAATTCACAAATAAACAAGTTGATCATAAAAACATAACTATACAGAATTATAAATAATTCTAGAAAATAACTCTTTTTGCCAAAATGATCAACATAAAATCAGTGTTTTAAGGACCTAACTATTCCTTTTTTCCTATATCATTACATGTAAAGTGACTATCTTTAAACATATAAACATTTCTAAGCAGCCCATCGAGCTTACATTGAGAAAACTGCCTAAAGACAAAGTAAGGCTTTCTGGGAACCATTGTACTCAGAACCCCATCCTACTATTTACTGTTTGTGTGACACAATTGTGTTTATTATTCTTATCTGTAAAAATGGGATGATGATAAAGGTACTAGCTTCATAGAGTTCTGAGAATTAAAAGGTTATATAAGTAAACTTAGAGATCAGTGCATGAGAAACTCTATATGAAGGCTTTCTTTCTCTTTCTTTCTTTCTTTCTTTCTTTCTTTCTTTCTGTCTGTCTGTCTTTCCTTTTGTAACTTGATCTATGATGATACTTTTCAAGATGACCCAGATCTCTCAACTTCCTGCAATTCAGTGAGTCAAAACTATTCCCCATTTCCTACTTAGGCTGAGTATGCTCTTGAGAGATAACAATGTTCCTGTCACATAATCGATGCTCTGTTTGCTTCTTCACTCTGGATTCCTTCCTTTCCTCCATGTCGAAAACTTCTGCACATCCTGCAAGATTTGCTCAGCTCAAAATTCCACTTCTATATTAAACTTCTTTGACCCTTTCTGGTCCCTGTACATTTTTTAACATTTTATAAAAAAAAAAATCCCTATTAGCATAAGTCACATTGTTTGGCAGTTTTTGTCATGTATATATTTGTCATTTATATATTCCTCTACTATAACTGAGTGCTTCCAGGATAGAAGCTGTATCTTTCTTTCATTCTTGCTCTAATATCTAGTACTTACAATACTTGTTCAGTAGATGAAAACTCTGGAGAATCATGACATGAAGTAGTCCATTAACCAATCAAACGTCTTTGAGGGACATGCTTGATAACAAATAATAAGAACTAAAAATATTAGGTGCTTATGAATTGACATTCCCTGCCTCACGTGCTTTTCTTTTTCCATCTTCCTAACAACGCTATGATGTGGGGAAACTGAGGGTTGGGCCAAGTAATATACTGGAGTACACAGCTAGTAAGCACTAAAGCTGACCTTTGAGGCCATGAAGTCTGACTATAAAACTTGAGTAATTAACCTGATATTCTTTTGGTGATAAATACAAAAGTCATTCATGGCTGTATAACATATATGTATATAAAATCACAAGTATATACATATGCAAACATAGTGAATAATTTCCTCTCTTATATTTTCTATTTATCCTGAGCATTAATTCCTATATGAATGGATTTGCTTTGATACACTAATAAACACCTGCCAGGCCTAAGTGTAATGGCTAATTGCATTTTACTAAGTCGCAATGATTGATTGCTTTCTATATTAAATTAAATTTTGTGTTTAGATACTCACTTTTTAAAAATGGCTTTGTGAAGTCCCTGACGTCAAGATCCATGCTTTAAAAAATAATAATGATTAGGCCTTTCTCTGCATTCACTTTCTTCTCCCATATGCTATTAATTCACTCAGTTTTTCATTTGTTTAATGTCTGACTAAAGCAATGATTAGGTTCCTAAACAGTGATCTAAATGTTAAATTAAAAAAAAAAACAGCACTTCAGAAATCATTGGCCAAAGTCCATTTGCTTTTGTTACATATGCAATTAAAAATACATATTTATTCCTAGAAACATAATGCAGATGTATTATATGGAACCATCGTGTGTTGATGAACTCTCCTCCTCTTAATAGATTCTAATCTAAACTTGGCACCCAGGAGCTAAACGAGCTAAAACTGACTCGGCACAGTTTTGGTTTAGTTTTGTTTTTATGTAAATTTGATATATTTGGCAACATTTAAAATTCAGGAGAATTCATACAAACTCTAGGTCCCTGCTTTCTTTTTCGAAAATCAAAGTGGGCCACGCCTTCCTTCATCACAGCAATTCACACCTCCTGAGCAGTGGTAACCCCTTAAGACCATTAGAATGATCCCATTTCCCTCTGTCCTTCCCCCCTCATTAAATTCAATCCCCGCCCAATTCACTTGGTGATATAACCTGCCCCATTCCTGAAGACATTTAATTGTGTAACCCTTATTCCAAGCTGACTTTATTGAATATAAGCACTACTAACTGGCATTTATAACTTATTATCATCTATGATTATTAACTGTAATTATGTCATTATTCAATAACCCTCTCTGTCTTCTGCTTCTTAAACTTTAAAATAAATGGCATAGGAGATACAAAAAGAGCTACGCTGTTTTGACAAGCCCTGCAATATCTTTGGATTTTCATTCCCGGGTCATAGTGTTTAATGAAAGTGACTAGTAATCCTTGACATGCTAAGAACCAGGGAGGAACACAAGGCATAAATTACATGGCCTTCAGTTTGACAGCATCAATGTATCTTAAAGTTATAACTTCATAACTTCAATTTCTATTTTCAAGTGCAACAAAGGAAATGAAATCATGCATGAAAACTTCTAGAACAACAAAAGGGATTTTCTTGACCAAAGAAAATTTGGAGATGAGATATGACTGTTAGAGAAAAACTGTGAAGTCTCAGGGAATAATTTTTTTACAGAAAGATATTTTTAGCATATTAAGCGGAAGTCATATTTTGATTAATATTTTGAATATAATGTTATTTTGTCAATAGTCCCTAATACACAGAGCAGTTACTATGACATTTTTTTTTAGAAATATCATTTGTTTATGAATTCATTCAATTTCTGAATACTGAATGTCTGTTGTGTACATTATTACAGTGATAAGGTCTTCAAGTAGTTCACAGTCAAGTAGAGGAAATGGATACATCAACAAAAAAATGTGATTGAGAGTAACAAATATTTGTATGGGAAAATTGCTTTGGTAGTTTGTATTGGTTAAGATCCAGCTTTAGTGAACCGAATCTGTTCTCCCTAAAACAAGCAGCAAGAGATTTATTACGGACAAATAGGATAATTTGGAAACCTGAGCATATAGAAAGAATTCCTAGAGCTCCACCACAAAAGTAGGCTGCCAATGAAGCAATTGCCTTACCTGTTGAATCAAGACAGTGCCCCCACTTGCTAGTAGAGCCAGGATGGAGAGTGACGGAAGGATATTTCGAACGGTGACACTTGACCAAACTACATATGCATTTGGATGCGTTGGGTAAAGAATATGGAGGAGAAATAGATTTTAAGAAGAAATCTTCTATTATTAGCAGATGTGGAGAGAGAACGTGCAGTTTTAGAGTGGATAAGGAGAGGCAATTCAGTTTTGATTGTGTGGAGTTTGAGGAGCCTATGAGGCACCCAACAGAGATGTCATGGAAGCCATTGAATATATGTCTGAGGGAAGTAAGAGTTCAAGATATAAGTCTGGAAACTGTGAAGTTCAAGGTGGTGGTACAAGTTGTGGACCTAGTTCAGTCTGCTTAAAGGAAGAGGAAAGAGAGGAATTCTGGCAAGAGCCACATTTACAGAACAGGTATTAAAGGCAAAATCCAGTGAAGGCAGTTACGAAGTAAGTTCTAGAATGCAGCAGGAGACTTAACAGAAGTTAGATTTTAAAAAAAGTATTTTTTTAATTAGAAATACTAGAGAGGGTCAACCTCTGAATGCTACTGAGAGGTCAAGTAAAACACGAAGTTTGTCGATTGTTTCCAGTGTCTGCAAACCTCGACAGCTTTGACCCGAATGCTGCCTTGGGAGTAACAAAGGCAGAAAGTAGATTGCAGTGGGTTGAGGAATGGTAGGTAATGAACCAAAGTCAGGAAGGAAAAAATACACTCTTCTAAAATGCCTATCCATTAAGGTAAGACTTAAGATCTTCTGATAGCCAGAAAAAAAGATTAAGAAAAAACTTTACTTCTCTTTCTTTTTAGTTATTAAACATGAAGAGAAATGAGAATATTTATATGCAGAAAAGAAAGCTCACAGAGAAAGATCTAAAAGTCGAAGAAAGAGAAGAAACACGGAATGCTTGATAAAAACAAGCCTCTTCAGATGATGAGCCTTGGAAGGAATAATTGTTCCCCATAAGATTATAGGAAAAAGCAAAAGGAAGTGTCAGACATAGGTATTTAGTTGTAGGGGGAAGAAGGATGAAGTCACACTTGAAAGCCTCAAATCTTTGACAAGTATGATACTGACGATCCTTAAGTGGCTGTGACCTCCAATCACTGAAGAACATGGCGAAGACTGTGCTGGCCTGTACAATCTTGGTCTCTTCCTTGAGATGTGTGTCTGCCATCTGGCAGACAGAACGTGTCTCACCACACTGCCCCAAGCATAGGAGGTCAGTTTCAGAAAAAGGTGTAACTGGTCCAAGTCCCTCTACACTTTGAAAGATCTTTCACTATTTCATTAACCTTTTCTTCCATCTCTGTAAGAACCAGCATCTAAGGTAAGATTTCTGGGGCAAGGTCAACAGTGTCTATAGAAATAAACTCTTTGTGTTTGATTTAAGGAATTCAGGTGATTATTTTAACTTACTCTTTGAACCCTTCTTATGTTGAGGCACACTTTTGAAAAGACCCATTTAAATTAATCTTCTTCAGAACTCTGGTACTAGTACTATTGTTAGAAACCATAATTGTGCTTCATTAAATTTAATATCCAAGGAAGGATAATAAGCCAACATTAACTTGTATAAAGCCTATATAGCAAACATGCCAAGTTAAAAAAAAATCCCAAATTTATGCTCTAATAGGAAATAAGACAATAAAAATTATAGAGAGATGGGGCACCTGGGTAGTTCAGTTGGTTAAGCATCTGACTGTTGATTTTGGCTCAGTTCATGATCTCCCGGTTGTGTGATTGAGCCCTGAGTCTGACGGGCTCAGCACTGAGCGTGGAGCCTGCCTAGGATGCTGTCTCTCTCTCCTCTGCTCTGCCCCTCCCCAGCTTGTGTGTTCATGGCACGCATACACACTTTCTCTCTCTTAAAAAAAAGAGAGAGAGAGACTGATAAATGGAACATAGGATATTATTAGGGTATACGGTGAAGCATATTTGAGATCTTCAATGTCACACCCCTAGATGGAACTTTATACAGTCTTCATCTTACCTATCCCCATTCACCCTTATTTTAACTTCCCTTGATGGACACTTGTTTATTTTCTGCAAAATAAAAAAAAAAAAAAGGAAAAAGTGTTAATATACAGGTTGTGAGAAGTATAATGGCCACTTTGGAAAGCTGATGTGGCAAGTAGGAAAAAAGGTGACTCAAGACAGACACAGTAGTTGTGGAATAGCAGTAAGGAGAGGCATGAGCAGGGGTGCCTCTGTTCTACAGTTTTCTCTAGCATCTTACAATATCACTACAAACTATACAACTGCCCTTCAAAAATATTTTGAAAGCAGTGTTGATTACCTGTATTAAATGTAGTTAGATTTTCCACATCCTATGAAAAATTATTTTTGAGACTATCTCTATTCAAAATACCAACCCAATGTTTGTTTCAAATTAGCCAGTCCATTTATTGGTTAAAAATATAATGTACACATCGGTGCACAAGCTACTTATACTCTTACAATTATGGTGTTGGCCATGTAAACATTCAAATCTTGCCATCAACATTCTCTGGAAACAAAAATGGAATCGATATAAATAAAGGAAAAGAACAAAAGACAGAGTCCTACAAAATCAAACATAAATGAAAAAAAGAATGTGGAGCTGGTAATACTCAACAACATGTGTTTAGGAGATCATAAATATTTTAAGAAATAGTAGCTGAGAGCAGAAAAATTGACAGAAACCAAGATATATTTATCCACAAGCTGTTAAATGATCATTTCCTTGGTTTTTAGCATCTTGTTCTCTCCATATCTACCTTATGTTTAACACACTCTAGTAAAAAAACACATATTCTCACTGGAAACAGTTTCTTGAGAATAGTTTAATCTTTAAAAACATATATGGGGGCGCCTGGGTGGCACAGTCGGTTAAGCGTCCGACTTCAGCCAGGTCACGATCTCGCGGTCCGTGAGTTTGATCCCCGCGTCGGGCTCTGGGCTGATGGCTCAGAGCCTGCAGCCGGTTTCCGATTCTGTGTCTGCCTCTCTCTCTGCCCCTCCCCCATTCATGCTCTGTCTCTCTCTGTCCCAAAAATAAATAAACGTTGAAAAAAAAAGAGAAGAAAAAAAAGATAAAAACATATATGTATGTGTGTGTTCTATATTCATATTTACAATATTGATTCATTTTTTTCCTAACGTACGGAAGAAATTATAAAATAGCCTCTATCTTTAACACCCTTTTTCTAGTCATTGAGGAATAATTGGGAATAATGGACAAATAAAATTACATATGTTTGAAGTAGACAAGGTGATGAGTTGATATAGATAGACAATGTGGAATGATTACCAAGACCAAGATGGTTAATGCATCCATCACTTCACATTGCATGTGTGTGTGTGTGTGTGTGTGTGTGTGTCTGTGTGTTTGGTGACAATACTAAAGATCTACTCTAAGTAATTTTGGAGTATGTAGCACTGAATCCTTATAACCCTCTTGACTGCTGTGACAAAGACATATGACCAAAAATGTAAAGTATTACATAATGGTAGAAAATTTTTATTTTCCAGGAAATTACAAAATGCTTACCACCTGTCCCTCTCCTCAAAGCACCCACTGTTAACTTTATTGTGATTCCTTCCCCTTCCCAAAATATTCATTTATTCATATACTTGCAGGCAGTTTTTTTTAATATGAAATTTATTGTCAAATTTGTTTCCATTCAACACCCAGTGCTCATTCCAACAGGTGCCCTCCTCAATGCCCATCACCCACCCTTCCCTCCCTCCCACCTCCCATCAACCCTCAGTTTATTCTCAGTTTTTAAGAGTCTCTTATGGTTTGGCTCTCTCCCTCTCTAACTTTTTTTTTCCCTTCCCCTCCCCCATGGTCTTCTGTTAAGTTTCTCAGGATCCACATAAGAGTGAAAACATATGATATCTGTCTTTCTCTGTATGACTTATTTCACTTAGCATCACACTCTCCAGTTCCATCCACGTTGCTACAAAGGGCCATATTTCATTCTTTCTCATTGCCACGTAGTACTCCATTGAGTATATAAACCCCAATTTCTTTATGCATTCATCAGTTGATGGACATTTAGGCTCTTTCCATAATTTGGCTATTGTTGAAAATGCTGCTATAAACATTGGAGTACAAGTGCCCCCATGCCTCAGCACTCCTGTATCCCTTGGGTAAATTCCTAGCAGTGCTATTGCTGGGTCATAGGGTAGTCACAGTCAGTTTTAAGTTTACTTTCACAAAAGGGATCTTAACAGATAATTCTGCATCTTTCTTTTTTTCATTAAAATAGATCTTACAGATATTTTCCTAGTAGTACATATATCAACATTTCATTATTTATTATTATGGCCGAGTATAACATTATATTCATATATTGTAATGTATTACTCTGTCCTCTTTGATGAACAACATTTTGGTTGTTTTCAGCATTTGCTCTTATAAAAATTTCTGCCCTGAATATTTTTGTACATAAATTTGGACAAATTGATAGATTAAATTTCTAGCAGTGGGCTAAAGGTGTAATTATCTTAAATTTTGGCAGACATTGTGAAACGTCTACCAGAAAGGATGGAGTAATTTATATTCCCAACAACAATGCATGAAACAGCCCACTTATCCACACCCTGGCCAGCACTGAAAAAATCAAGTATTTTAACTCTTGTAAATTTAATAGAATAAAAATACATTGTTTTCATAATTTGCAGTTCTCCCATTGTTATCGAGATTGAACATTATTTGCATATGATTTACTATCATTCGTATTTTTTTGGAGGATGCCTTCCTTTTTTTTTAAGAAACTGGTTTGCTCCAGCAAAGGAAAAAGAGATAGGGACAACGAAGAAAGGATTCTTAACTGTAGAGAGAACAAATTGAGAGTTGCTGGGGGGGAGGTGGGGGCCCGGGGGTGTAAGAAATAGGTGACAGGGATTAAGGAGGACTCTTGTTGAAATGAGCACCAGGTGATGTGTGAAATTGTTGAATCACTGTATTGTATGCTTAAAACTAATATAATACTGTATGTTAGCAATACTAGAATTTTAAATAAACCTGAATAAAAAAAGAAACTGGCTTGCTCGTATTTTCTTATTGATTTGCATAATAAGCTTTTTGTAAATTAAGAAAATTACCATTTTGTTATATGCATACTTTTATTTTCAACTTGTTATTTTTCTATTTTGTTTTTGGAATCTATTGTCATCTAGAAGCTTTTTTGTTGTTGATTCTGTAAAGTCAAATTTTTAAATCTTTTTTTAATGTTTATATATTTTGAGAGAGAGAGTGTGCGAGGAGGGGAGGGGCAGAGAGAGAGAGAGAGAGAGAGAATCCCAAGCAGGCTCCACAGTATCAGCACAAAGCCCTACGTGGGCCTCAAACTCATGAACCGTGAGATCATGACCTGAGCCGAAATCAAGAGTTGGGCGCTTGGGGCACCTGGGTGGCTTAGTCGGTTAGATTTTGGTTCAGGTCATGATCACGAGGTCAAGTTTATGAGCTTGAGTCCCTTATCGGGCTCTCTATTGTCAGCACAGAGTCCGCTTCAGATCCTCTGCCCCATTCTGTCTCTACCTCTCCCCCGCTTGTGCTCACACATGTGCTTGTTCATTCTCTCTCTCTCACTCAAAAAATAAACATTAAAAAAAAAACAAGAGGATGGTCAACTGACTGAACCACCCACCCAGGTGCCCCTCAGAATTTTCAGTCTTTTAATTAATGGCTATTCCAAAAGACTTTCCATATTCTAATTCTCTGGATAGATTCACTCATACGTTCCTCAATTTTTTTAATCACCTCACTTTTTCTTTATGTTTTAATCCTTTGAGCATTGGAAACATATATATATATATATATACATATATATATATATATATATATATACATATATATATATATATATATATATTGCTGTTTGTTCCAATTAGCAGTACTTTCTATAGCATTTATTGAATAATAATTTTTTGTACTTGAAAATTTGATATGCCACAATTATCATCAATCTAATGCCCCTAGGTGCTTGGGTCTCTCTCTATACATAAAATCTGTTTCATTGTCATGACTCTTTTCCCCCTGGACTATACTGCCTTAGGTATTTTCAGTAAGAATACAAAAGTTTTACCTGGTGACTTTGCTTTGAAGCACTTTATTTATTCAATTGATTTTTTGCTTGTGACTCCCTAGAGGTGAGTAGCAGTGGAAAATACCTGACTCTCCCTGAACACCTGTCTATGTCACCTCACTGAATTGTATAATTAATTCCTAATCAGAATTCTTCTGTGCAGGTACTAATTATCGAATATCACAGATGAAAAAAAAAGCGGTTTCAAAGAGGTCAAGTATCTAGTGCAAAGTCACATAACTAACAAGTGGCAAAGCTAAGATTCAAACCTATATGTGTCTCAGCCTAAGACCTTTGCTCTTTCCACAACCCTACAGTTTCCACATCTCATGTTAGATGCAGGGTCAAGGACACACAGTGACAGGGTCATTCTGCAGCATTAGCATCACATAGAGAGCTGAAATTTGACATAGAATGCTGAGTAGTATAAGGGAAGTAGGAGCAACGGGCATGGGATTCCTCAATCTCCTAGAGAGCAGAGAATATTTAGGTTGGTGTATAGGGTGTGTAAAAGGAACGTAAGGAGGAAAAAAAAAATCTCAGAATGCAGTTTGGGTTGGATGGTAGAGAGCGTTGATTACCTGGCTAGAGAGGTTATGTTGTATTTATGAACTCATTAGGAGGAAAATTTTTCCTTCTATGCAATGGTGAGTGCTCTTTTCATTTGACTAGGGCAAGGGTCAGCACAGTATTTCCTACCTGGCAATTTGGACCAGCCCATTTTTGTTGTTGTGAGTAATGTTTATGGAAACACGGCCACCCCCATTTGCTTATGTATTGCCTGTGGCTGCTTTGGTGCTACCATGCAGAGTTGAGTAGTTGCATAAGGGCTGAAAAGCCTAAAAATCTGTCCTCTGTAGAAAAAGCCCGGCAACTCTCGTACTAGGATATTTTCTCAAAATCTCACCATAGCTGACCTGCATAAACAGATCAATTTTGTTTATATGAATAAAAGGTCAGCAAAAGGATTTTCAACAGTGACTATCTGGTTCTTCAACGCACATCCCCATCTAAAATCGCTTGAGGTATCTTAATACTAAAACTGGTATTTGCTTCATTCTGTTTTTATATAACGACACAACTGAAGTCATTTGACCCATTCAGGAAAGTAAATAAAAAATCTGTTGAAACATAAATTGATCAGTGAAGGTGTTTGTAAGGCCTCGGTATGTCATAAAATGCCCTGAAAAACACTTGTAAACTTTGCAGTAATATGAAAAATTTTAGAAATAATCCAAGATATATCATGAATCAAAAACCAAGTATCTAATAAATACTGCCTATACTGTGCAAATTATGTTACCCTTGTTCAACAAGAGGAGGCCAAATGGACATTAATGCTACTGATTATTTACTTGAATCTTCGTTATTAAAACCCTTGAGTCGGGGCGCCTGGGTGGCTCAGTCGGTTAAGCGTCCGACTTCGGGTCAGGTCATGATCTCACGGTCCGTGAGTTCAAGCCCCGTATCGGGCTCTGTGCTGACAGCTCAGAGCCTGGAGCCTGTTTCACATTCTGTGTCCCCCTCTCTCTCTGCCCCTCCCCTGTTCATGCTCTCTCTCTGTCTCAAAAATAAATAAACATTAAAAAAAACCCTTGAGTCATTAGCTAATTCGTATAAAGTGCATTTGTGAGACATAGGAGAGGAGAAATGTTGCTAGACTGCATCAAAAGTGCTGTGGTTCCAAGAGCTGACTGAGCTCATAGCAGCTTCAGTCTCTGCACCTCCTTGACTGGAGACCACATCCTGTGGTCCTCAAAGCCTCTCTTCAAAATGTCACCTTCCTGCTGAACCGCATCCTCCTTCTTGCGTGTGGAGTTTGAGTTGTTTCCTAATCAATCGTGGATAGTTTGTAGAAAATGTGAACACCAAAACGTATGTGTTGTTTTAAGATAATGCGGAGTAAAGATCAAGGATACGCTTTTAATCAAGTTAGAAAATGGCTTCCTATAATTATTTACTTTCAGAAAACTTAGTCTTTCCTATTTAAAGGAGACCTAAATATTTTATCCGTGGTCTATACCTAACCTTGGCACCGCTGGCGTCCGAGACTGAGTAGGTTATGGGGATGTCCTGTGCATCGCAGGATGTTTTCCGGCACCCTTGGCCACTACACACTGGATGGCAATAGCACCTGCCCTTTCCCTCTTCCCAGTAGTGACACACAAAAAAAATGTCTCCAGACCTTGTCATAAGCCCCTTCCAGGACAAAATTGGCCCTGGTTAAGAACCACGACCCTAGACAGAGATGTGTGACAGGCTGTGTGAGAACATGTGTACTTTCTCATCTAGTTAATAACCAAAACCATGGTTTTTGACAGGCAGCCTGCTTTTAGATCCACTCTGTTTCTTGAAAATTATATTTATTTATTAATCCTTTGTGGGGAGACTCATATGCTCCATCTTCACATTAAACTACCTTCATCACTAGGCTGACATTTACTAGCTGTATCATTTGATAAATGACTTGACCTCTAGGAGCCTCAGATTTTCTGTCCTGGGAATCATTTATGTAAAGTACTTAGCACCAGGCCTGTTATTTAACAAGTCATTAGTAAGTTTTGGGATTTTATGGATGATTGTTTTAAATTGTATTATGATTTTTTCCCTTCCTTATGGAAAGATTTTATATTTCCATGCCATGTATATCTTGTATGATTTGTTTTAGCCAATAAACTGTGAGTGAAAGTGACCACTTTCGAGAAGAAGCTTTAAGAACCATTGCACGGTTCTTCTGCATCTCCCTTGGCTGTGTCGAGAGACCAGCAATGTCTCAGGGCCTGTTCCTTCAGACTGACACGTGGATTGAAGACAACATAGAACAGAACCACATCCAACCTGTGGCAGACATATAACTTGAGCTAGAAATTGCCTTTGGTTGTCCAGAATGAATATATACTCAGGTGTGTGTGTGTGTGTGTATCTGTGTGTGTGTACGTGTGCGTGTGTGTGTGTGTAGTGCAGCCTAACTTGGACTGAACTAACTGATAAACTAATTTATCAAATATTTCTTGAACGCTTATCACATAGCAGACATTATATTACGGATACAGAGATCAGCAAATCCTTCCATGCTGTCTTAGAATATAGATTCTATAGATAGAAAAGGAAAAAAAAATAACAACATAAAAATAACTGTACTGAGTGTGATGGAGGCTTTCTTTGTTAGGGGAAAGGGAAGCACCCCTTCAAGTTGAAACTTAAGGTCAAGTAGTTTGCTGTACAGAGGGCGGAAGAAGAATCAGGCTAAAGGAAGTGCAAGGCCAGGAAGCATGGGGAGGAGGAGCATTTTCCTTTAATGGTGAGACGTTAGAAGGGGATAGAACATGCAATGTATGAGAAGACGAGGTGTATGTCATAGATAGTTTAGGGAAATAGCGATGACTATGTTCTGAAATTTGGGATTTATCTTTTTAGACAAAAGGAAACCATTGGACATCTCTAATCAGGAGAATAATAAATCCTGTATTATTCATTCTCTCATTGACTGGCCATACTTACTGCTTGTTCAGAAGATTTTAATGGCCTTTTAACATTATTTAAAGGATTTAAATGTCTTATTTCTCAGGGCAGACTCAAAGAATGGATGTTTTCCTGCTAAGTGAACATTCAACTTTTCTAATATTGAATTTATTGCTTTGAGAGGTATAATCCTAAAAGTAGAGTAACCTATGGAATTACTCCTTACTTAATAGCATTAGCTGATTACTTCTTGTTGAAATATCGCCAGTGACTGTGTGTTAAGGTGGTGTTTCTGGGAGAAAGACGATAACAAAGAGAAATAATAACAACAACAACAACAGCAACAACAACAGCATAATAGTGAGCAAGGCAAAAAAAGGAATGGAAGATTGTCATTGAAAAGGATTCTGGAAATGGTAGACTCATTTCTTCTTTATTTTAATTGTATTTGGGATTAATAAGGAATTATCCTTTTTTTCAGTGGGTCTGGATAGATCTATTTATTCTACTGATAATAATGGCATCCTTCATGGATTTCCTGAAAGCTGTTTCTCGCTACAGAAAACATTCTTAACTGGTAAATTAGGACACTCAGCCTTTCCAGTAATTGTGTAGCCATTATCACCATCATCACCATCCTCCTTCTCATCATCACCATGATAACCATCGTATTATTCTTATATATCAAGTGGCCCTGCTATCATGACCACTCTGTGATACAGTCTCATCAATCATAACTGTGATACATGGCCACATTCAACTGCAGAATAATACCCGGAAAATGAGATTTAAGCTTTACAACCTCTATTACCTATATGGCCACTCCGTCCAGTGGCTATGAGCCACATGTGACTATTTAAATGTAAATTTAAATACAACTTAAAGTTTAGTTCCTGGTCCTTGGTAGGCATATGTCAAATGCTGGAAGGAACATGTGCCTTATGGCTGCTGTACTACGTGATGTACTACATGGAACATTTCTATCATCATAGAATATTCTGTTAAAAAGTACTTCTCTAGGGGTGCCTGGGTGGTTCAGTCGGCTAAGTGTCCAACTCTTGGGTTTCAGGTCAGGTCATGATCTCACATGATCGTATGTTTGAGCCCTGCATTCATCTCTGTTCCTATAGGGTGGAATCTGCTTGGGATTCTCTCTTTCTCCCTCTCTCTCTGCCCCTCCCCTTCTCATCCTCTCTCCCTTCCTCTCCCTTAAAAATAAATAAATACAATTAAAAAAAAAAAGTACCGCTCTATAGTAAAGGCATGCAAGAGGGAAGAAATTCCACCAAACTTCCATGATGCCTCGCAGTGTCTAACATAGGGAAGAGCCATGTTCAAGGGTTCTTTTAAAAGGTTAATAGTTACTAGGGGCGTCTGGGTGGCTCAGTCGGTTAAGTGTCAGACTTCAGCTCAGGTCATGATCTCGCAGGTCTGTGAGTTCAAGTCCCGAATCGGGCTCTGTGCTGACAGCTCAGAGCCTGGAGCCTGCTTCGGATTCTGGGTCTCTTTCTCTCTCTGCCTCTTCGTCACTTGTGCTCTGTCTGTCTCTGTCTCTCAAAAATAAATAAATGTAAAAAAATTTTTAAAAATAAAATAAAAAATAAAAAAATAAAAGGTTAATGGTTACTTATCTATTTTTGTTGTAAGCCAAATATATTATCTCCTTACTGATTAACACTCTATATTTAGAATGGGAAGGAGCAAATAATGAGTAAGATAAAAATAGTGACTGTGCTCTAAATTTTTCTAAAATTTCAGTGGAATCACCTACAAATTTTGGTTCTCTTCTGCTACTACAAAATTCAAAAAAAGGCATAAAATAAACAAGACAGGGGCCTCTCAGAGATTTAATGCCACTTTCTGTGCCAGCCATTCTATAAAATATTAATGAGGACATTTGCTGTAATAAATGTTAATACATTCTCTTGAACGTGTGAACACTGGCAGATGATTCTTTATAGTGACATTCAGTAGTGAAGAGTTTATTAAAACAATATATTAATTTTTAGGAAGCTAAAAATAATACTTAAGTTCATATCTGCTGTTTTTAATAGTTTCCTACTGTTACTTTTTTCTAATTAGAAGAAAGTAATATTTTGCCGAAAATGCTTGAATCCAGGAACCAAAACATTGGGTACATAAAGCCCCGCATTCTTTGTGTCTCTTATTCATGATAACATTAGTGGAATCAGGAAAGGATAACTAGTCTGTGGACTTCCATATAATACTGAGAGGCATGCTAACCCATCCCTAGTTGCTTAGTGGGCGTGATTTCAAATCCAGCACCACTCAATATGTGATATTGAGAGAGAGTTCAAGAAAGTCTCTGATATACTAAAAGCCAACTCGGTATACCTAGAAGAAAAATCCTCATTTGAGAAACAATTGAGTGGATACTGTCTTTACCCATCTCTGGATATAACAACTGTGGTCTGTATGTTATTTGTGTGATATTTCTTGGACCACTCGAAAATGAAAGCATAGTTTTAAAGTTTATTTTAATCTAAAAATCAGGTAACTTGATTCGTAGGTAACTGTTACAATTTTTGCAAACATGAATTAAATTTGCCTTCTTCAAGGGTGAAGATTTTGTTTGATATTTCTGTTCATGGACATAATAATGGAAATTTTTCCTTTTGGAAATTAAGTAGCAAATGTAGAGAAAAACGTTCAATTCTAAAGCAGGGCTTCTCATAATGTTATAACGGCATGCCAAAAATATTAGTGTAAGCCCTCTGCCTTATATGGCACAACTTATTTATTCAACAAATATTTATGGAGTAACTTCCTCAGCCAAATCTTTGTATTGCATAGTTTAAGGGACCAAGGAAAAGTTAAAAACACAAAACAATTTAGGAGTTGGTTTGCAGTCCGTAGAAGAATCATGTTATTCAGGCCGCATATTGGAATCACCTGGGAAGGTGAGGCGACCTCAGTGTTTCCTCCACAACTAGCTTGTTGAAGCTTTACCTCCCAAAGTGATGGCTTTTGGAGCTAGGGCTTTGGGGAGGTAATTAGGGTTATATGAGGTCATGATGTCAGGGCCCTCTTAATGGGATTGATGCCCTTATATAAAGAGACAACAGAGCCCTGAGGCTTTCCCTCCCCTAGGGCTTGGGCACGTGATTCAGTCACGTGAGTACAAAGCAAGATGGCAACCACCTAGAACCCCAGAGAAGAGGCCTCAAAACAAGTGCCTCCCTTGCCTGCGTCTTCACCTTGGACCTCCTGACTTCCGGACGGTAAGAAACACACACACACACACACACACACACACACACACACGTATATATTTTGTATAAAATATCTAGTTTATGTCATTTTTTATGGCAGCCAGACATGAGTAATAGAGGAGGTAAAAGGTATATAAGAAGCCAAACAACAAAATCTTACACACATTCCCACTTCCAGAAGTTGTAATGGTTTTGTCTTGTTCTTGGGGCGTTGATGTTTTTTGAAAGCTCTTCAGGTGAATTTACTCTGTAGTCTGCTTTTCTTGCTTTCAGAAGAATTGTCCTGGAGAAGGAGTTTCAGTGTGCGTGTGTGTGTGTTTTCCACCCATGTACTCCTGAAGGCTGTAACACTCTCAACAGAAACCACTCTGTCAATAGTATTTCTGTACATAAGGAGAGGGTTTGCACAACTTGTACAAATTTAAACAAGCTCCTTGGACTGATGAGTCTTCATTTTCCTCTACTTGGATTAAGAATCCCTGTGTTAAAGAGCTGTTAGAAGATAAAGGTATTATTTTTATAAGAAACCTTTTGAGACCAGAGTTGCTCTTTGTTTGTTTGGGTTTTGTTTTTTTTGTTCGTTTGGTGCTCAGGTGATAGAAATTGACGTAGTGTTTAATAAGAGGAAAACTTGATTTTTTTAATGTTTATTTTTGGAACAGAGGGAGCAGGGGAGTGGCAGAGAGGGGGACAGAGGATTCAAAGCAGTTTCTGGACTGATAGCACCAAGCCCCATGTGGGGCTCAAATTCCTGGACCCCAAGATCATGACCTGAGCCAAAGTCAGATGATCAACTGATTGAGGCACCTAGTTGCCTCTATGGGAGGCAAACTTCTCTTCTTCAGCATGGACTCTTTGCATTTTCCGCATGTGTTTTGATCAGGAGAATTGGGAGTTGGGGGAAAGCGAGGTCTGAGACGTGAAAGTTCACAGAAAGTGCAATGTTGTAGCATGTATGATGCTTTCTATTTTGGGAAGTCCTACAAATCCTTGTAAAATTTGGCAAGGAGCGTCCTAGCCTGTAGGTGGGAGCTAAAACAGCAATTTGGGGGTAATTTATATGAGTAGACTTTTTCCATCACAGCATTGTAAAGTCTGGTCTTAACAGGTTTAGTCATTTATATCTTTGTATGAATTTAAGCTATTGTGCCATTAGTAATACCCATAATTTAGAAACAGAAGCCTAAGTTTCCACTGAAGGAATATGTCTGGGGTTAGTGAGGAAGCCAATTTATGTTTCTTCCCCCACCTCTTCCTAATAATTAAAAAATGCTACTTTACACGTAATTGGAAAAACAAAATATCATTCTCCACACTCCATCAACTGTTCGTGGACAGGATGGTACCTTTCTCAAGGGCTTTGGGATGTCCATACAAGAAGCCATTTCAAAGTATTGAATCTCTAGAGGACACAGGGAAGTCAGAGCTGATGGGGCACTATCAAGAAAGAGCCAAAGCATAAGAGACTCTTAAGAACAGAGAACAAACTGAGGGCTCATGGGGGGGTGGGTGGGAGGGAGGGGAGGGTGGGTAATGCGTATTGAGGAGGGCACCTGTTGGGATGAGCACTGGGTATTGTATGGAAACCAATTTGACAATAAATTTCATATATTTAAAAAAAAAGAAAGAAAAAGAAACTGCATAACAGGAGGGGGTGAATTTGCTGCCATTCCATATATTTAAACTTTTTGAGTCCCTTCATTTGCCAACTTTGGCGGGGGGGGGGAAGGGGCAGGAAAGCTAATGATTAATGAAAGGGAGTGGCCACACTTTGTTGACATTAACTTTGTAAGTGTCTTTCCAAGAGGGGAGGTGGGGGTCAGTTGCTTCAGCCTCACCTGAAACTCCTTGGAAATGCTAATGCTCTGGGGGTGGGTCCAGCAGTGGGCGCTTAAACACCTGCAGGTGCTTTGGAAGCGGACTCCAACCTGACAATTGCTTTAAAGTAACATCACCTGTAGGAAGGGTGCCACAGTTGCTGTAGAAGCCAATTATTTAAATAATGAACACCTACAAATACAAGGAGCTAAGAGAATAAGCCTGCAGAGCCCATACTTTGTGACAAGTTTTGAGTCTCTAGAGAAAACAGGGAGGCCTTGAGAAGCACTGCTGAGGGACAGAGTGGCAGAGGGACGAGGAACACCAACTCTAGAGCCAGACTGAGCTGGCTTCTGTCTTCACTGTACCACAGAAGAGCTCCATAGCTGTAAACAAGTTCCTTGAATCTTCTGTGCCTTAACCTCTTGATCTACAAAATACCTAATTCAAAGACTCCTTACAGAGATGAAGGAGTTAATACACGTAAAGCATTTAGAACAGTACCTGTAACACCAAGCTCTAAAAGAACTGGCTGTTATTTCGATCTTCATATATAATGAATGAGTTTACGTTAAAACCTCTTAATCCAGTTATAAGTTTTTCTTTTTTTTTACATGTAGACAGTGTGTATTAGTTTAAGTAACTTAAGGAATGAGGAAACTTCCAATCATTAATATCAAAGAACTAATCAAAATGCTTTGAATATTTAAAGAGGATTTATTGATCGGCATTGCTAAAAACTTGAGAGAAAAGAATCAAGGTGCAAGGTCTGTATTGGTGTTCACATGATTCCATCAGGACCTGCGTTCTATCTCTTCTAACTCCTAATAACGTGAATGATAGTTAATTCCTATACGGGGACCCACAAAATGGCAGCTGCCCTAGCAGCCACGCCTTGGGCACAAATCAAAACCTGTCAGCCTGCACTTAAGGGAAACACCTGTTAAGGAATCCTAATACATAACAATCACAGTCCTCCATCTCAAGTTTAGCTAGCTTGCCTAACCTTAGAAAATAGAACCTGTTGGGGCGCCTGGGTGGCGCACTCGGTTAAGCGTCCAACTTCAGCCAGGTCACGATCTCTCGGTCCGTGAGTTCGAGCCCCGCATCAGGCTCTGGGCTGATGGCTCAGAGCCTGGAGCCTGTTTCCGATTCTGTGTCTCCCTCTCTCTCTGTCCCTCCCTCGTTCATGCTCTGTCTCTCTCTGTCCCAAAAATAAATAAACGTTGAAAAAAAAATTAAAAAAAAAAAAAAAGAAAATAGAACCTGTTAGCCTTCTAAGGGAATCCCGGACCTCCTACCCAGTCATGCCCTATTGGTGCATAGCCTCTTGTAACACCACTGGTGAGGGACTATATACCCCCCGCCCCTCGTTTGATCCCCTATCCCTGGATTGTTTCCCTGGAATAAAGGACCTCAAACTTAGAACTACATTGTTTTACGGTTTATATGACAAGAGGCTCTCCCCAGGTTGTTTTTAGGGAAGTATAATTGACAATGTGACTGTAGTTTCAGGTACACAGTATAGTGATGTAATAATTCGAGACCTTATACAATACTACAAGAAGTGTAATAAACATCTGCTAGAACACAGAATTTGGTACAGTATTGACTACATTCCTTCTGCTCTACTTTTCATACTGGTGTTTTATAACTGGAAGCTTGTAGCTTTTAATCCCCTTCACTTATTTTGCCCATCTCTCTACCCACCTTGCCTCTGGCAGCCAGTAGTTCTCTATATTTATAGTCTGTTTTGTTGTGTTGATTTATTTCAGTTTTTAGATTGTGGGCGGAAGTGAAATCATATAGTATTTGTCTTTAACTTTAGTTTAATAGTTTCTAACTCCATATTGTCATGAATGTCAAGTTTTTTTTTTATGGTTAGTTGAACAATAGTTCATTTGACACACCCACTGTGTCTAGTTTAGCCATTGATACAACAGTGGGCACTTGAGTTGTGTCCATATCTTGGTTATTACTGTTGGAATAAATATAGGGGTGCTACATACATCTTTTTTTTTAATTTTTTTAAATATTTATTTTTGAGACCAGGAGAGAAAGCATGAATGGGGGAGGGTCAGAGAGAGAGGGAGACAGAATCTGAAACAGGCTCCAGGCTGAGCTGTCAGCACAGAACCCGATGTGGGGCTCGAACTCACAGACCGTGAGATCATGACCTGAGCCGCAGTCGGATGCTTAACCAACTGAGCCACCCAGGCAACCCTATACATCTTTTTAAAGGAGTGTTTTTATTTTCTTTGGACAAATATCCAGAAATGGAATTATTGGATTATATGGTATTTCTATTTTGGATTTTTTGAGGGACCTCAGCCTCTGGGCTTACCCACGAAGGCCTGACTTGGGTGATGTATCTGTCTTCCAGCTATATTACTTGGCCTTTATCCCTTGACCATCTTTCCATCCTCTAATCCACATCCTCTTAGCTGAGAAGGTGAAAAAAAACCTCAGGTTTCTTTAACACAAAGAGGGGAAGGGGAACAATGGTAGGAATGAAAATAATAGGTGTTGATTACATGTGCCTAGGGTGACCGGATTTCCAGTGTTAGAGCCATGCCTCCGATTAAAGATCCCCATCTGTTAAACTTGGAAGATCTGCTCTGACGCTCCCAAATACTACTTGAAAATAAATGCTTGTGCTATTCGCCATGTGCTAATCAATGTCCTAGGAACATTAAGCTATATAAGACCCATTCCTGCCCTGAGGAGCTTTATTTAACAGAGGAATCAAGTGTAAAGTCAAAATGATAGGGTTGTGATTAAGGTCCTCAGAAAGATGGATGAAGGGCTCATTAGCAGCATTTAGAAGTACTTCCTATATGATCATTAATGACCAACCCATACTTCTGAATTCCAGGATCTGCACCCTCCTTTTGCCAAGCAGCATCAGGGGTGGTCAGGGACGTTATTTTGCAGGAGATAGACAAAAAGGAAAAAAAAAATAATTAAACATGCTTCAATAATATAAAAACTCTTCTCCAGATGTGGGTATCTTGATCCTGAAACCTCCGAAGTTCTTCTCTTGAGACTTTTTAAATGTTTGAATGAGAGCCTGAATTCATTCACCAAGGAATAAAAACAAGTTCATTTTCCTTTGGCACTTAATGGTGAAGCTGTTCACTTAATAGAAAAATGACACATGGGGTGAAAGCAGATCCATCTGTACAGACTAGAGAGCTGTGAAGCTGCACTGAGCCCCTCTCACAGGTATACATTTGACATTAAAATGCTAGGTTTGGCTTGTAAGTCAGAATGACCAGACTACAACAGACAACACAGAATCCTTGATTCATTGCAAGGAAGTTTTGTGAATTTCTAATGAAAAATAAACGTGAGATGAATGGCACACAGCATTCCCAGTTAAATTCATGACATGAACCGCAGAAGGCAGTGGTGATGCTATTAGTCTGAGGTGGTGTTAAATGAAGATCGTGGTACGGAGACAGGAGGACAGCTATTCTGGCATTTTAGGGAACTTGGTGAGGCCATGTGTTACATGTTCTAAGGCTATTAGATCTGTGTAGCACTTGAGATGTTTCCACTTGGTAATGGACTTGGTCAGCTGCTGGTCTGGTCTGGCAAATATTTGAGGAGGAGCTGCAGTCCTGTGTTGAATAGCCACCTATCAGTGGTCTCATTTTACACAATCTGTTACATGTGCCAAGGGAAATTTTTGAGCGTAAAAAACAAAAAGCATTCATAACTTGTGGAAAGAGGGATGTCAATAATTTTGAAAATAAAGTCTATATACTTAGATCATAAGTACACGTTCTATTGAGAATTGAACCTAAAAAGGGTAAGGCTTAGCCTTTGACAGAATTGGCCAATGTATCCAACTGAGTGGCTGATCATTTGTGTAGAATAATGGGCTTCACGATTTCAATAGCTGAGGTGTAGCTACATGTTATGGACTGAATGTTTCTTGTAACCATAACACTATTGTTAAAGCCCTAACCTCCAGTGTGGCTGTATTTAGAGTAAGGAGAGAAAGATACATGGAGTCAATGGGGTGAGACCCTGATCCCATCGGATTAGTGTGTGTATAAGAAGAGACACCAGATAGCTCACTGTCTCCCTGTACATTTTCGGAGGAAAGCCATGTGAGGACAAAGTGGCAATGTAGAAGCCAGGAAGAGAGTTGTGACGTTGAACCAAATCCTGCCAGAAGCTAGATCTTAGCTAGACTTTCGAGACTGCTGAACTCTGAGAAGATGTCTGTTTTTAAACCGTTCAACCTATAGAAATTTGTTAAGACTGCCCAAAAGCAATTAATCTAGATCTTGGTACTGAGAAGTGGGGTACTGCTATAACGAATTCCTAACTATTACAAGCAGCTTTAGAACTGGGTAATGAGATGGGATGCCTGGGTGGCTCAATTGGCTGAGTGTCGACTTCAGATTACATCATGATCTCAGAGTTCATAAGTTAGAGCCCTGCGTTGGACTCTGTGCTGACAGCTCAGAGCCTCCTTTGTATTCTGGGTCTCCCTCTGTATCTATCCCTCCCCTGATCATGCATTCTGTCTGTCCCTCCGAAATGAATAAACATTTTAAAAAAATGTTTAAAAAGGAAAAAAAGATTTGGGTAATAAGAGGTGGGATGAGCTGTGAGGAACTTGTAAGGAAAAGCTGAAATTACTGGTAAGAGGCTGTTGATAGAAATAAGGACATGAAGAATGATTCTGGTTAGGGTTCAGAAAGAAAAGAGGAGAGCCAGAGAGAAAGCTTTTGTCTTACAGGGTACATGGATCGTTATGCAGAGGACGCTGGAAGGAGTAAGGACATTAAAGGTCCTTGTATTGAGGCCACAGATCGAGATGAGCAACTTATTGGAAATTAGAGGAAGGACAATGGTTGGTGTAAAGTGGCCTAGAACTTGGCTGAGTTGTGTTTTAGTGTTTTCTGGAAGCTGGAACTTGTAAGCAATAAACTTGGGTATTTCACTGAGGAAGTTTCTAAGCAAATTAGGAAGCAGCTTGGTTTTTCCTTACAGTAAAATTCAAGAGGGGAGAATTTGAAGGAATTGTTAACCAAAGGAACCAGAACCTGAAGATTGGGAAAATCCCCAGCCTGTCCATATGATAGAAACTGAGAAAGCTTCTTGAGAAAAGAACCCTATGGGTGTGGCTGAGCAAACAGCTTGATAAAGAGTCTAATATGGATGCAAACCACTAATTGGATCATCTTTCTCAACAGAAGCCATGGATAGAGATGGAATTCTGTCAGGAGAAATGAAGCCAGGTTTGAATTTAAGGAGCCAGACACAGGATGAAATGAAGGAAAGCCTTTGGGGTTTTTTGATTCTACAGGATGGGACCATAGAGCTATTCAGTTTAAAACCTGTTTTACCATTCAAGAAAAATAATGTCCCTGGGGTGCCTGGGTGGCTCAGTTGGTTAAGCGTCTGACTTCAGCTCAGGTCATGATCTCACAGCTTGTGAGTTTGAGCCCCATGTCAAGCTCTGTGCTGACAGCTCAGAGCCTGGAGCCTTCTTCAGATTCTGTGTCCCTCTAGCTCAGACCCTCACCCACTCATGCTCTGTCTCTCTCTAAAAATAAGTAAAACATAAAAAAAAAAGAAAGAAAGAAAGAAAGAAAAATAATGTCCCCAAAGGTGGTTCAGGGTTCCCCCTCTGACTGCACGTCTGGGGGCAAGCATGGTTCCCCCTTCATTTCAAAGAGTGGGGCCTCTTTTGGGAGCCATGATGACATTCCCTTATGCATTAGAGGCAAGCCCGTGGCCCACTGTTGTCAGGGTGGTGCCGCCCCACAGAACCATAGGGGTGATATGGCCTGGAAGACAGGACATCAAACATAAGATCTAGAATTTGCCTCGCTAGCTTTTTGACTTGGTTGGGATTTATCACCCCTTTTTTCCTTCCACCTTTTCCCTTTTGGCATAGGAACACCTATCCTAGGCATATTGCACCATTGTCTTTTGAAAGCACATAACTTGAAGGATTTCACAGGTTCACAGCTGAAGAGGACTGTTGCCTCAGGTTGAATAATCCTACCTGGAATCTTACCCATATCTGATGCTAGAATAAGTTAAGACATTTGAGGCTACTGGGATGTAATAAAGGTACCGTACACGAATGCAGGAAGGATGAATTTTGGGGTCAGGGTGGAATGCTGTGGAATGAATAGGTCCCTCCAAAGTTCCCATGTAGAAGCTCTAACCTCCACTGTGGCTTAAAGGAATAATTGAGGTTTGGGGCACCTGGGTGTCTCAGTCGGTTGAGCATCCAACTTGAGGTAATGATCTCTCAATTCATCAGTTTGAGTCCCGTGTTGGACTCTGTGCTAAGTGCTTAGAGCCTGAAACCTGCTTCAGATTCTGTCTGCCTCTCCCCTGCTTGCACTCTGTCTCTCTCAAAAATAAATTTAAAAGCATTAAAAAATGTATAAAAACTAAATCCTTAAGTTTAAATGGAGTCACAGGGTGGGGCCCTGATCCCATAAGTGTCCATGTAAGGGGAGACACCAGAAAGCTGGCCTGTGTCTGCATGTGTGTTCTTCGTTTCTTCAACTTCAAACTGTTAAAAATAAATAAATAAATTTGTACTTAGATAATTTGTTACATGTTTATTTGAGAGAGGAGAGGGCTAGGTTGAGGGTGAATGTGGGAGGGACACAGAGAGAGGTAGAGAGAATCCTAAACAGTCTCTGTGCTATGAGCTGACCTTGGGCTGATCCTACCCACAGAACCCTGAGATGATTACCTGAGCCAAAACTAAGAGTCCCACACTTAACCGACTGAGCCACAGCGGTACCCCCAATAAACTTGTTTTTGAACAATCCAGCCTCTGATGGTATTTTCTTAAAGCAAGTCTGGTTGCCTCATAGAATAGGTAGGTCATGCTCGTATATAGGCCTATTTTATATTCCAGTCTATCCATTAATGTGTGGACATTCTAAATCTTACTAGATCTCTTTTACTGAATTGATTCACTGATAGTAAAAATTGTTTTTCTTGGTCTATCATTATACTAGCCCTTAAAATGAAAGTAATAGTTCATACAAATTGCTCTCACTATTTTTCCGTTGGGATTCTGCCATCCCTCATCATTCTATGTAGCAAGGAACTACTTGGAAATTCTAACATGTGTAGTATTTTACACCTTCATATGGTTGAGCATAATCTTCTCTTGAGAGAATTCCCTTCTGCCTTTTGTGGAACTGAGAAACTTGTAATCTTCCAGTATTCAAGTTAGGTATTGCATTTACATTTTTTGTGAAGCCTAACTTTGATAGGCAGAATAAATGGCCTTTCCTCTGAGTTATCTATGTATCTTTGCACAGGATCAAGCCCCGCGTCAGCCTCCGGGCTATACATCCTGATTAGGATTCTCTCTCCTTTCTAATGAACTTACACAATATACACAACACCTATAAAAGGAAAAGGCTGGAAGAACATTAGCTTGTCAGAGTTAGTGCTGATAGGCAATATTTCTTAAATACAACTGAGAATGTATAAGAAAGAAGTTATTATTAAAGTGTAGAGGTGCTGGGAGATGTCAAGATGAAGGTGTCATCCAGAGACAGAACACCTGAAACTAGATCCAGTTGCTGACAAGTCTACTGCATATGAATTTTGCGGTCACCTAGAATTGGGCAAAGATGAGAATTGCAGACTAGAATTCTCAGTGATGGACAGAAATGATGGGGTTGTGTTGTAGATGGCAAAATAAAAAGGGCTATGATTTAGCTACTAAGAACTCCAAAAGAGGATGATCCTACACATGAGGATGAGAGAATAATTCACTCTAGAATTGGTAGTGAAATTGTTCAGATGTGTAGAAGAAGCAAGAATCACAGGGTCATATCAGCAACACCATTTGATTCTCCTCTTGTACCCAAGCTAGAAATCATGGAGTTGTATTTGACTATGATATTTAACTCACTGGTACAGTTTGACCACATTCTAGTGGTTATGCTTTATATATATATATATATATATATATATATATATATATACACACACACATATATATGTATATGTATATACATATATATATTAAATGCCACTCTTCTCTCCATTCCCAACTCTTGTTAAATTAAGATCACTAAAATACTAGACACCTTTGGTTTGTCCTTCAAGATTCACTCACTAGCTACCTCCTCCTGGCTCCATGCCCTCTCGCTTCAGGGTGTGGCAGTGGAAAGCCTCGGCAAGTGATGGCAACGAGAAGAAAGTGAGTTCAGTCTTTTGAGTCCCTGGTTCCCTCCCTGTGAGGTCTTGGAGGATGGCTGTGTTAAAACAGAAGGTCACTGCTCCTCCTAAAGTCACCCACTTTGCATGACTATGTTGGTCCAAGTTCTTAAAACCTTTCGTTCCCCTCCTCCTTTTGCTCTTAGTAACTGGTTCATTCTCTAACCTTTGTAATTGCCCCAAACTATGCACACTCTCTTTTGCCAGTGCTAGAGTGTCCTATTTGTTAGAATCCTCTTTTTCCAGTCTTTGAAGGAGAAGAGCTGATCATGTCATTCTCCAAACTTGCAAATTCTCCTACAACATGAACTGAATTTACTTCGCATGGTTTAGAAGACCATTTAAGCCCTAAGCACTGTGGGAAGAGCCTCACTTCTTGCCAAACCTACATGCACAAACTCCACGCGCTGGCCACTATGAGCTTTTGGCCCCCGCAACACCTGTGGACCCTTCTGGTCTTTGTGCTTTGGCATAAACTGTGTCCTATGGATGAAAGGCTCATCTCCTCAGTTCACATGGAAACCTGTCCATTTTTTTACTATAAGAACAAATGTCATGGAGAATGGAGATGGGGATATTGCATAACCTACCTGAAGCAATTAGTGACCATTTACTTAAATCCTATGACACAGTACCTACTTCTATTGCAGTGCAAGTAATACTATATTATCATGATTCATTGGTAGATTAATTCCTAGGCCCATTAGACTACAAGCTTCATAGGGAAAGAAATGTAGTATTAAATCTTGATACCTTAGTCTGCCATAGATGTTCAATAAAATATATGGAATAAATACCCCAGACAGTAAGCTGTTACTGTAGAGATCGCATATCTGCTTAAAAGGTGAGATGACTCACTTGGGACATCTTTTATTTCATTGATTTATAGCTAGAATTAGTTTACCTGATCCATCTGGCTAGGCAGATGTCCTCCTTCTCCCCTAGTTACTCATTCTACATATATCATTCTTGAAACTTCAAACCCAACAGAAAAGTTGATATGGATAGAGTATTACAAATGTTTGCAGTAAAAAATGGGTACCTGGGTGACTCAGTCAGTTGAGCGTCTGACTTCAGCTCAGGTCATGATCTCCTAGTTCTTGAGTTGAAGCCCCGCTTCAGGCTCACTCCTATCAGCACAGAGCCTGCTTCAGATCCTCTGTCCCTATTTCTCTGGGCCCTCCTCTGCTGGATGCTTTCTCAAAAATAAAACATTTAAAAAGAAAAATGCTTACACTAAAAATTAATAGTCGTTCATTGGATATAAACTGCATACCGTTTTCCATCAAAAAAGCAAATACTTTGTATTTTAAAAACATGTAATTCATTTTCAAATGAACATGGAGAAAATGTGTTTAAACATATGTGCCTTTTGATGACAGTGGAATTACTGTGTAGGTATAGCTACATGACAAGAAAAATTGAATTTATTCAACTAGAACATAAGTAATAAAAATAAACCCTGTAAATAATTTACACCTGGTAAGTGGAGACCATCTTCCTAAATCTCTGATCTTTCATATAATGAATTACTTCCAAGTAATCAGTAAATAAAAGGCAAACTCCTATTAAAAGTTGGTGCAGTCCATTAAGCCTCTGCCTTTGACTCAGGTTCTCAAGGTTGTTGGGTCAAGCCCCCCTCGGGCTCTCTGCTGTCAGGGCAAAACCCACCTTGCATCCTCTGTCCTGCTGTCTCTTCCCCTCCCCCACTCATTCTCAGTCTCTCTGAAAAATAAGCAAACATTAAAAAAAAATGACTTTTAACTCTGCTCGGCCACTCTCTTTAGTTTAATAAACAAATTTAATAAACTGAAGGGATATGCTTTCACTTTTTTTTCTTTATGCACAGATGAAGCTTTAAAATAAAGTTTCCCACCTTCTGTTAAGCTTTCAGAGAGGCATCTGTGCCTCTGTAATAAGCAGCTAAGAGGCTAAGTCCCGTATTTTTCTGCTGAAAAGTCCGATCTGGATTCTGCCGCCATGTCATGCCTGTGAGTCTATGGCAGGCTGTGCACCCCTGCTCTGGAGGTCAAAAGAGAAACTGATTGAAGTTGTGGAAATTGATCTAAGGCGAGACTGTTGGGTTGTGGGCACGTTTCTCCTAATAGAGGTTTTTATGAGCTACTGGCCCAGCAGGAACAGGAAGAACCTCTGTTGTAGGGAGTAAGTAATACTTGAGAGAAGTCAGAGAATGAAGACTGAAATGTACATCACAAATTCAGCAGTGAGAATACCTGTTGAAGAATAAAAGTATTCTTGTCCTCATTTCTAAGAACAAAGAGTATCACAGAGAAACTATTAATAAACTTGCCGAGCTTGAACAGAAGAAGGACCAATTGAATGAATTGGATTAATTGAAAAACTGCTTCCTGGCACAGGTCTATCTCCATCTATGCAACTTTGTTGAACCTGAATCTTTGGTTCAGTTTAAGAGATAATTTAAAGTAAATTTTTCCAAGGAATTAATAATAAATGCAGTAGAAATGGCTTTTTAGGGAATACCTCTGGAGATTGCTTGTGAAAAAGCACTTGTTAAACTATATACTTCAACCCAAATTTATCTGAATATCAATTTAGATTGTCATGTTCAGTAATAAGATTCAAGAGATGCCTGTAAACTAGTCTTGACATTGGGCCCATTTAAACTGGTATTAGGGTAACTTGATATTCTTAGGTCCTCACCAGCAGGCATAGCCATCTAGGTTTACAGCTGTTCACTCCGGGGAAAATAAATGGAGTGTATTTCATTCTCAGAGCAGACCTTCAGCATTGCCTTTTCAAAGCACTAAATTATAGCAGGACACTGAAGACAAAATATGTTGTCTGATCTGTGTCCATTTCATAAGACATTTTTCTTCATAGTAGACTTTTGATTAATACGCCACTTCTTGGAGAAGCCATGCATGTTGAAGGAGGTGATCTCCTAAAGTAAAGCAAGACACAAGTTTGAGCCACAGAAATGCCTAATCTTTTTTAATAAGTTAGGATCAACACCATTGCATGTGGTTTTGCTTTTTAAATATTGCATGATAACTTCATGTTTAGATGTTTGTATAATGTTGCATTATATTGAGGTAAGATGATTATGGAATCCTCTCGAGATTATTTCCAACTTTTTTAAAAAAATACTATAGGAATGATGTAATGGGCACCTTTATTCATATACCTGTTATTTTTACTCAATATGTAAGTAATCAGTCATGTTATCTTCATAAAGCAAAAAAATGTAATCTGCACAAGTACATTCTATAAATGGGAAGGCTGAAATCCTCCCAGAGTCATGGTGCTTGTTACATACTGTATTTGCTATATGCGATTGTGGAAGTTTGGGGAGATTATCTTTTAAAAATTTTTCTTGCTAAATTGGTATATATGAAGTCGTGTCCTAAGGCAGCAAGTCTTTGATTCCCTATATGCTGTTTAGTGATCTTACTGCAACGTGTCATAGCATCAAATATCTGAACTTGTAGACAATTTATTCCAGGAAGATACTCTTGCCTCCACCAGATAATCCCCAGACTGTAATGAAAAGCATGATGCTTCCCTCACATGCATTCACTCTACGGGCAGCCGGACAAAGGCACATAAGAATTTCATTTGAATAACTGTGGTGAAGTAAGAAATAAAACATGGCCTGATGCATGAAGGACAAAAAAATGAACAATTCGAAGTATATATTAGAGGTCTTTGTAAATCCTTCAAATTGGGGACTATACAAGAACATGAATAGCACAAGGAATAGAATAAGTTCCTAAACAAGATTTTATATCCACTCACAGAAAAATGAGTGGGTAACTCTGCCCTTCTACATACCCTATCTTTGTTTCCCTCAAGAGGTTTAGTAGACTTTGTTTAGGGAGGAAGTCTGCAAAAACTCCTTGATTTTTGCAAATCAAATAGCTCACTTGCAGCTTCTCAGTTTCTTTTTTTTTTAATTTTCTATCACTGGCAATAGTCTGCCTATACACGCACCGTATCGCTTACAACCTTCATATGTGATTTTAATGTGATTACCTTTATCACATTATTAGGATTGACTAGATAAATTAGAGATCAACACGTCAAAATAAAAATTGTAAATAGTGTGCAGATGACGAGGATTGTGTAGGAAGTCAATTGATGGAAAGTAAAATAGAAGCAAGGCTGTAAATCCCATACACACTGGGCCTCCAGATCTCTCCTTTACAACTACAGCTAATTTTTGAAAACCAAAGTTCAGTACTTTGAAAATAGACTACTTCACAAGAATAACTCCTAGACTATATGAGAATATAAAAATTGAAGGAAAAATACCTTGAGTTAGCTAATGTTGAATAGTTTTGATGACCCCAAATTTCTTAATTGACCAAGAACTTTAAATGAGTTTTTTCAAAGTTTAAGGTATATAGTGATAAATTTGTCCGATTTCTAGGCTTCTACTTGATTGACCTGGATGCAATAATAACTCCCCAGACATAGTCTAGGCATAGGCGAGTTTATGCATTACTGTGGATGTGTTACAAACACATCCTCCATAGTTTGAAACCTAGTGTACACCCTCTTACCCTTTTGAAAGTTTAAAATATATCTTGGAAACCATCTTCTAGCTTCTTTGTAGTCAACTACACTACAAAAGCAGACCTCAGGAGAGATAGTTGAAGACAGATAAATGGAAATGAAGCTGCGTGGGCTAGGAATGCAGATCTGGTAAGGGCATGTCCAGCCAGATGGGCTTGAGTCCTTGACCATCACTCTCTTCAGAGACTGGAAAGCACTGGCTGTGTACCAAGTCTTCTCGGGGAAGGCAGTTTCTGCCAGCCCTTCCCCTCTGCTCCACCCCCTGCCCCCCACCACCACTTGGCCTGTCAGAGACTCTTCATGGCTTATGCTAGGCTTACCAAATCACATGCAGGTTTTTAACCAGGAGCCAGATTCTTAATGTGCTTCATTTTGGAGGATTTCTATTGAAGTTTATGGATTTATTTTTTCCTGCAGTGTCTAAGTGTATTTTTTAAGATAGTGCTTTTATCTTTAGAAATTCCTTTTGTGTCTTTTCAGATATCTTCCATTTCTCATCATGTTCCTGTTTTCCTCTGCTGTCTTGAACATATAGAGCATATGTACAGTTACAGTTTTAGTTCCTGCTTGTGTTCCAGGTCTAACGATTTGGTTACTTCAGGATTGGTTCCTATTAAATTTTCTCCTAATTAAGGAATATGTTTTCTTCCTTGCCTGCCTGGTAACTTTTTTAATGGATACCAGATAATGTGTTCTGTACTTTGTTGATGGCTGGCTGTGTTGGATTTCTTAAAATCATTGTAGGTTTTGTTGTGGCAGGGAGTTAATAAAGACTAGCTTAAAAAAAAAAAAACACCTTTTCTGCAAGTGCCTAGGCCCCTCTCTTTTCCCATTCAGTAATTTTCTTCTAGGACAGTACCCCATAAAGTCTAGCTGTTGGGTCTTCCTGAACTCTGATCTCAGCCTCCCTAACCCAATGAGACGACAGGCATCTTTAGATTCTTCATCCTGGCGTTGACTGACATTGCAGCCTGACATTGACTCCAAGCAGGAAGCTGGTCAGATCATCCAACTCTGTATTTCCCAGATTGTGGTTATCCTATTCCCCTGTGCTGCTTGTTATCTAATAGTCTAAAAACTATGGTTTGTTTCATTTATTGTCTGTTACTTGGAGTGTCTATTTCTATAGCTGTGTAACAAACCACCACAAACCTAGTAGCTCGAAACAACACATGGGTTAGTTGCCATGCATCAGGAGTCCCGACATGGCATAATTGGATCCTCTGGTCAGGGTCTCACAAGCCAGAAATCAAGGTGTTTGCAAGGACCGATAGTTCTGGACCTTGGAATTCTTGTCTACGCTCGTGTGGTTTTGGCAGAACAATAATGTTTCGGCTCCTTGGAGTTGTAGGTGTCCTGTCTGCTTGCTGGCTCTCATCCGGGGCTGCTCTCAGCTCCTACAGACCACATGTTGTTCCCTGCACTCTTAGGACATGGCAGCTAACTATTGCTAAGCCAGCTTTTTAAAGCCAGGCCCAGGAGCAACAACTTACTTAGTGAAAACTCAAAATCAACTGGTTGGGTCTCTGTTTATAAAATCCCTTCACCTTTGCTGGATTCTGTGGGCTAGTCACAGATGACAGGGCCAGCCTACAATGGATACAACTCACTGGGAGGACTTTTAGGGTGTGTCTTACCTAAGACCACAGGGCCACTTTTGTCTTTATTACTTGTTCTTGGTTGGAAGTGGAAATCTCTAGTTTTGTTCCATCTTTTCTAATTGAGCTTAGAAAGTAGAGTTTCAAAATATTGAACGAAGCGATACTAGACTTTCTTAGTACTAAATTTAAGGAAACTTTTTCCATTATTAAACCTGTCATGCTATATTAAGTTAGTGAAACATTTATGTTAAGAATGCATATTAAATATTGATGAGTTGAATATTAGCAAATATGTTTTTGTCTCAATGGAAAAGATTCTATGATTTGTATCTTTGGGTCTATTTATAACTTGGATTAACGACATTGAAACACATAGGCATTTGTAAATTGAACCTGACTTGGTTATGTTGAATGACTTTCTTCTCCCTAGTAATAAGATTTTTGTAACTAATAGACATGAGTGGAATTCTGTAGTTTACTTTTATTTTTGTAATGTTTTTATGTGAAAGATCTATCTGCTTTATTAAAGGAATTCAAGTTTTCCTTTCTATGCTTTAAGATGGTTTAAATTTTTTCTAATGTTTATTTTTGAGAGAGAGGTGGGGGCAGAGATGGAGAAAGACACATAACCTGAAGCAGGCTCCAGGCTCTGAGCTGTCAGCATGGAGCCCGACGTGGGGCTCGAACTCATGAACTGTAAGATCACAACCTTAATATACTTAATATACTTAATATACCTTAATATACTGAGCCACCCAAGTGCCCCTGCTTTAGGATGGTTTAAACAATCTAAGAAGCTTTATCCTTAAGTATTTTATAGAATTCACCATGTCTGGCATGTGAAGAGAAATTGTGGTTCTTTGACTATGTTCTCATTTCCTTGCACAAAAATAGGTCTCAATTTATATCTCTCCCATAGTCAATTTTATTAATATTTTGCTACAAATCATTCTTTTCCAATACATTAATAAAACTTGAAAAAGTAGACATTTGTAGTTGAATTCCCATTGTACCTTTTGTCTCCCATTCTAATGCTTGGGTTGCATATTTTTATTCTCCTATTTTTAAAAGGTCTGCAAATGAATTTTTTACCTAGCCATTTAAAAAAAAACATCTTGAACAATATAATACTTAGTTTGATTATGTAATTGATCTTTCCTGATGACATCCTTTGCCTATTTGAAGTTTTATGTTCATTTTTATTTTGTTTCTTGATTTGAGGATTTAATTCAATTATCTAATACTTTCTTCCCAAATTAGTTGACTTTTGTTCTCTTTGCTCCCAAGCTCAGATTTTACTGTTTTCATTAAATCTGACAGTTTCATAAATCATTTATCACTTTTTTCCTAAGAAATTTTATTTTAGGTTTTGTTTCCTCTTTGACATAAGAATTTTTACCGAAATATTTTTTTTATGGTTTTACTGTTATGAGAGTAGGAATTTTATAGTTTTTTAGGGGTTTCTTTTTGTAGTACCTAGTTTAACATAAAATGTGATCAGAAAAATTCCCCCCCCCCCCACCCCGGCCCCCAGCCCCCGGCTTCGGTCTTATATCTTACATATTATGGCCAATATAGGGTCAATATATGTGAGTGTTCCAGGAGCTTGAGAAAAGGAACTAGTTACACAAGCAAAAGTTACTCATTCAAGTTAAATATTTGGGAGATGAGGATATGATCAATGTAGTACCTAGTTAGAAATTTTTTCATAGTAAATTTGATATCTGTGAATTCATGAATTATGGACTGCTGTGTATAGTTTGGCATAAACAGCATGTATTGCAACCTCAAAAACCGTTAAAGTTTGCCATCCCCTATACATGGCAGTGAACTTCAAAAGTTATGAAAACTGAAAGTTTGTTTGTAATTCATCAAGCTGTAAACATTGATCAGGATAAAAAGGGGAAAGATGTTTATTCAAAATAAGTAATACAAATAAATACTACGCAAATGATTGTGGTAATAGTAACGTCGGAGATAATTGAGGTGCAGCTCCAAACCCTCTGGGGAGTTAGGTAATATTGAGTATCCTCAACCTTCTACCTTTCAGAAATCTAAGCCATGTTAAATTAGGAATACATCTTGCTTTAGGAATTTGTCATAAGGCTTTGAAGACCTGTCCTTTCGTTAGAATTTTTCCCTCTAGAATAAGTATCTATGATAGATTTAGTTTGTTACTGTTGGTATACTCTAAGGTAAGGTATAAAACCCTGGAATCATATAATACTTTATTCATCCACTTCTTTTTAAATATTCTGTTAGAAAAAGTCTCTACACTATAAATAATTACTACTTCATCAAAAATAAAAACTGGTGAAAAAGCTAAATTTTCATCAGTAGGGAATTAAAATACTAAAATGATCTACCTATAAAATAATTTAATTAGAAAAAACTTCAGAGCTCAGGTTAAAACCATAGAATTTTCAGGTGAAATGAAAGGCTTTATTCATTGCAAAAGTACCAAGGATTTTATTGTTACAAATGCTTATAGGTGGAATCTTAAATAGATTTACTGTTGATTCTACTCTTTCTTTCCTTGCCTTCCCCAGAATCTCCACACTCAGTACTACAGGTATGTCCAAATGGGCTGCACCTCTACCCTAACTTTCAGTACTCCAAACATCCCAACAATTAAACTACTCACACTCTGCCACCAGTCACTAGATGTTCCCTAAGCACCAAGCACAAGTCAGGAGTAGTCCTGGGTGCTGAATTCTTGGAAAGGGAGGGAAATGAACAGAAAACAGCAGTATTGCTGGATGTGGATGGCATAATGGAAGTTACAAAATGCCATGGGAACAAATAGGAAATCAACTTGTCCAGCACATTAACGAACACAGAGACCAGCAAAATTAGATAGGGACCTTGAGTACTGGTAGAAATTTTTTAATTCTTCAGTTGGAAAAAGTTGGTAATTGAACAGGGAACAGCCTTAGTGAGACACAAAGATATTGAAGGAGAAAATCCTGAAGATAGATGGAAAGAGAGTTTACAGTAAGTGTCCTTGGCGGATTGTGCCTTGCTAGACATTTCATGGCTTACCACGCCATGCTCCTAAAAGAAGGCTGACTCACTATTTCTCCCTTGCTCTTGAAGCAGATTGCAAGGTGTTTTCTAAATTACAAAACACTGATACAAATGTTAAATATTAGCTCCACTAGGTTCCAAGATAGATCCATAGACTTAAATAGGTGATATAATCATTCTAGCTTTTCAAATTACAATGTCCTAAAGGTGATCATTGAATAAAATGAACAGAATGCTAATTGTAGTTCTTTTATAAATAGATGGGATAGTAGTGAAGCATTTTGGAAAGAATTTGGGGTGGAGGGAGGACATTTTAATGTCACAAGAGAATTTGGCAGTTTAATAAAAGGGAAGAGCTTATTAATCATTAGCATTTTAAGTTGTTTACAGGAAGTTTGCATTTCATATCTTACTAAAAGGCTCACTTGACATTTTCAAATCAATTCGTATGCTTTATACCTCAGCCCCTGTGTGCTCAGTTTATCATTTTCAGCTCATATTACCAATATGTGCTTTATCTGCTTTTTTTATCTGTACCTCAAGAAAAAAGTTCTCGGATTATATTTTGTCAGATAATGTGAACTACTTAATAACAATCTATAAAAGGAAAAAGATGAACACCAGCAATTACTTCTTGCTTCTCTGGCTTTTCTGTACACGATAGACTGTAAACTATGTGAAAGTAAGAATTTTATTCTCAACTTTAAATTCTTAGCGTTAACCAGTGTTTGACAAAGAATAAGCATGGAGTAAATACTGTGGGATGAATGAATAAATTTGAGAGTGGAATTCTATTACAAATGAGACAATATCTGTCATTGATTAGCAAACAAAAATTTTAACTCCAGAGTACAAAAGAAAAAAAAATCAATTAGCTGGGTGGGTTTGTTACAATAAATACTCGGTGCCCAGGAAGAGACAAGCCACACAAGCTCAGGGAATCAGGAAAGGACTGTTGATTGCACACTGGTGCTGGCCCATTGGAGTCCTCTCCAAAGACTGAGCCCCAAACATTGGCATCAGCTTCCTTTTATGGCTGGGGTGGTAGGGGGTTGAGAGACTAAAGAAAAAGGGGGGGCACTTAGCCAGTGGTGCTCTCTGGGCAGTTGGTAGACACAGGAGGCAACCAAGATGACAGAACCTAAAAGTATGCAAGGGGAGTATCCAGCCTAAGATACCTGGCTGGCTCCTTGTATCTTGTTTTTACTAGCTTTTCTTAGGTTTACATTTTCTTCCATCACATTTAATAGAATAAAGATAAGACAGAGTCACACAAGTGGTATATTCAAAACTGCTTAGGAAAATTAAATTGAGCCAGATAATGAGAAAACCTTTCTTCCTTAAAAACTATATCCTACTCTAAATTTTTTGGTTGGAAATTTATTCTGAGGAAATAATCCAAATGTGTTTAACAACTATATGTACAAACAGATAATCATTAAAAAAACATCCAAAGCAATCGAGGCAAACTAGAAGACCTCTAATGGAGAAATGTTGAGGTCAATTTCTATAGCCATGTACTTGACTATTTTTAGCCATTTAAAAATAGGTGTAGTGGGGTGCCTGGGTGGCTCATTTGATTAAGAGTCTGACTTTGGCTCAGGTCATGATCTCACAGATCGTGGGCTTGAGCCCCGCATCAGGCTTTTTGCTGACAGCTCAGAGCCTGGAGCCTGCTTCAGATTCTGTGTCTCCCTCTCTCTCTGCTCCTCCCCTGCTTGTGCTCTCTCTCTCTCACAAAAATAAATAAACATTTAAACAAAATAGGTGTAGCAATATTATAGTTGTATAAATATCTTTTTAAAGTTTTAAGCAGAATTATTGGTATAAAAATCCATACATGCATTCTATTAAAGCACATGTACCTTATATGCATAGAAGGAAAAAAAGATGAAAGAAAGTGATCTAAATTCAAATTTAATTTATGTTATTACTCTGGGTAATTTTTTGTTAAAATCTTGTAAAGGTTTGTGGTGGTTACGTTACTGACTCTTTCTTGGCAGTTCCCCTTCCGTGACTCTCAGAATGTATGAACTCAGTGATGAAATAATACTGAGTATTTACTATATGCTAGACTGTTAGACACTGAGAATATAAAATTGACTATGTTAGTGACTCTAGCTATTAATAAGATGCCATCTATGGAGATAGTCATCCCTGAATTTTAGCTTTTATCTGCAGCCCTGCTAGCCTTTCCAGAAAGTTCATTTCATCACTAATAGGCTGCTGTGAGGAAGGTAGTGAAATAAAAGGATTGAAGCTCATGTGTGAAGGTGAAGGAGAAGTCCAGGGAATTTTGTAAACAGCTGGTTTTTCCAAAAAGTGATGTGGAAAGGGAAAGAAGAGAAACTTTGAAAGGGACAATTTAGGTATTTGTATAAAATTATGAAAATACATAAAATTCAAGTACCTCAACTTGGTAGTAATTTTCTGCCACACAATCCAGCCTTGTAATACTGTATTCGATCCTAGAATTTTTCTCTCTACTTCACCTTTCTCTACTAACTATAATCAAAAGTATTAACGATTAGGTCACGTGCTTCCTGTATTGAAAAGTGAGGACATATTACTGAAATGAGGGTCTAGTAGAAGAAAGAGCAACCCTTAAAACCCCTGCAAACCAAAAGGCAAAAGGTCAGGAGTGGAATCTATGCTCTATGGCTGCTCAAAATAGGACCTTAGACAAGTCTCAGAAATGGTTTGTTTCCCTACCAGCTTATCAATGATAAATCTATTTACCTACCTACCTATGTAAGTGGCTTGTTAAGATAAGCTTAGAAGTCAAATGACAAATGTAAATGAGAACACTCTTCTACATTAAAGTGTTGTGTATATACAAAACAGTACAAGTAATAGTAATGCTGATAACTATATCTCAGGATACTCTAATACTATATCTCAGGACCAAAATGCCTTTGTCTCAAAGAAAGGACCACAATTATTTCATCATTCTGTTTACTCCTTTACTTGTACGACATCTAAAATTCTTAGTGAATAATGTAGTTAAAGCAATTGCACTAAGAAGTTGAACAGTTAAGAAAATTAACATGAATAAATTGGTTGACCTACAAGCAAGTTTGACCTATGTGAGGATGAAATCTCGAGGTAGTCCATTTTCATAACTGTTTCCTGATGATGTTATCAACTATATACTTAGAAATTCTCAGATGACTAAAAGGACAATAATTGGATACTGATGGAGAAGTTATCACAAATTATTATTAAAAAGTTTGTCTAGAGGCGTCTGGGTGGCTCAGGTTAAGCATCCAACTTCAGCTCAGGTCATGATCTCGCGGTCCATGAGTTCAGGCCCCACATGTGGCTCTCTGCTGACAGCTCTGAGCCTGGATCCTGCTTCAGTTTCTGTGTCTCCCTCTCTCTCTCCCCCTTCCCTGCTCATCATTCTCATTCTCTCTGTCTCTCTTTGTCTCTCTGTCTCTCTCTGTCTCTCTCAAAACTTAATAAACATTAAAAAAAAATTTTAAATCGGTCCAAATTTGAGGAATAGACTTTATAATTGAGCAAGGTCTTCATAATTGTTTTCATTCAAAAATTTATAGTGAATTTCATTAAATAGGAATTGTAAAAAAAAAAAAAAAAAACTTAATTCTGTTGCATGAAAAATAATTGTCTCTGTTGAAGACAGACTCTGGACAACTCTTCATGACATCTAGCAAAACAACATAGTTCCATAGGCCTCCCCGCCCCAGACCCCCCAGAAAAGTGAACCAAGAGACAGAGGAATGGTTAATGACATTTATCATTGCATTAAGTCCATATTTAGAATGTTAAGGGGTTAGAGTTTGTGAGTAAATCCCTGTGGCAAGAAAAGCAATTTCAGTATGGCATATCTAATATTTATAGCATATGAGTTGGCACAAGAGTTCTTTTGAGATCATATGATAATATGTTGAATGATTCATGTATCTCTGCTACAAATTATTTGCTCCAGTAAACACACATCATTCTTCTTTATAAGTTTGACTAAATGGGCACAAAGTCTAATCAGGCAGATATATATTCATCCAATATGAAGTTTAAATAAAGTTGTTTTTTATTTAATGACAGGAAAGGGTATCTCAAGAGAAATGGGAATACTCAGATTCCATCATCCTGTTGTGCTTTCCCAACTTTCCCTTTCCTAAGACACATGAATAGCTTAATTCGGTCGAATCAAAAAAAATTACTGAATGATTCCTGGTCCTTAGCTACTCATAAATAGAAAACTTACATTAAATATTTTTAAATTTTTTAAGTCCTTAAAACCATGAGAAATAGAACCCATACAAGGACTTGAAAAAAAAAAAACTGGTACTGGTAAAGTTTATATAATTGCTTCTAGCTAACTTAAACAAATTTAAATGTTTAAAACACTCATTTAAAATTTTGTTTGTACCTTATCACATACAAGCCTTATTTTAACCTATTGTTAGTGTGTCATTTTCTGTAAGGCAGTAATAGAAATATTATAAATATCAATGGTGAAAGAGCACCTGAATCAATTGTTCAATAAGCCCTGACACACATTCATAAATATATCTTGTTACCTTTAGAAAGAAGAGCAAGGCAAGTTAATTTCAAAATGATGAACACTTTGAATATTCAACACACATGGAATGCAGACTGAGGGTGGTGTCCTTGATTTACAAGTTTCATACAGAATAACCCATATTCATGAAATACTGCCTACTGAGTAATACAAGAAGTCCTTTTTCTTGTTTACCTCCAATCAAAGGTGGGACTGCCAAACAGCTAGTTGCGTTGTTTTAGGTTCCAGATTAATAGCCAATCTACTTGGAACTGATGTTAAATCCTCATTTACACTGTTGTGCATCTATTGTCTATTTCCGGTGGAATGGGTTTTGCTCGGATCAATAAATGTTTCAGCCTAGTTGTTCATCTTATTAGAGAGGTCAAAGCAGTGACAGAGGTATATCTGTTTTCATGTCAAATAATGTTGGAGGTAATGAATTTTCTCCAAGTAGATAAACAACATTCCTGTGATTGTCCTTCGGTCTCCCACTACAGAGCTGATCATGATTAAGCTGAGGCTCTTGGGGAATTGGAGGTGTTGGCATGTTTTAAAACATTTTTTTACTCCAAAATTTATTTCCATCTCTGTGGTATTTTCAGTTCTTCAGTAGTGACCCGGTTGCATAATATACATCTAAGATGATTCTTGTTACATAATGCATTTGCATAAGTGGGAAAATGTAGCAGAAGGATTATTCCAAAATACAGCCAGTTAAAATAGTTTTTAGTTGTGTAGATTACAATAGTTTCAAGGTTAAATAGTAAATTTAGCAAGCTGACAATTAATAAAAATCCCTGACGAGCGCAATACAAAAATGAACATAAACGTATGTTCACATACACACCTTGTTGATGCTTGGTGAATGCAACCCTAATATGATACTCTCTCAGGTGACAAAATGACAGCAATCATAAGCTTACAGGCAGGTAAAACACAAAGATGTTCAGACGAATATAGAAAGTTTCCATGAAAACTTGAGTTGTTTTGAAGGAAAAAATATGAAGGTGTCGTCTTCATTTCTTGATGAATAGGGCCAGTTGTTTCTGTGTGGATGAAGTTAGTGTGTTTCATCAAGCCTATTTCCTGTAACAGATTTGGATGTGATGAATAGATTCAGTCACTCTGATTTGTAGTCACTTGGTGAATTGCTAGCGTTCATTTTAGCCCCCACTTCGGCATTGATCGACCATGTAGTACTGTCACTTGAGGCCAGACACTTGAGCCCTGTAGTCATTAATGTGTAGATTGGTAAAATACGTAAATAATCCCTTGCCAAACACTCATCCTTGGGGACAGATCTTCATGTCACGGGACAAAGTGAAATCTTGCCAATTAGCAGATTAATTGGCTATGAGAGGTAGTGGAGAGGCCATCACTGTCTGGGAAAACTACAGAGGAGTAAACTGCAACCACCCTCCAGCCACACTTAGGGGATTTTTGATCTACTAAAACTCTAAAACTTTTAGACAAACATGATGATTAATCAGTTTTTCATTTGAAGACAAATATCAAACACTTAAAGCGAGTACTGTTCCTCAGATTGAAGGACATACACACTTCGAGATTGGGAAAGACCTAAACCAGAAACCAAAATATATTAGGCAATTTTCCACGAAAAAATTTTATTTTTTTTTCAGACAACTTGATCACTTAATGGCCCAGATGATGCATAGGCATTTGGGAAACCTCGTTCCTGAGAAGTAGCACGGCTCTGCAGTAAAGATTCTGATACTGGCCAGACTCTTAACATGCAGACAGACCACAGTGTAGTGTCCAGAGGTCCAAAGCAGGTAGCAGTGCCTTGGTTTCAAGGCTGGGGTTCAAAACAGTCTCCAAATCTGAGGGAAGAACCCTGGCCTTGGGGACAATTGGAACTGGTCCGATGACTGAAGTCAGTCTCTGATTTCAAAGACAACATGAGGACAAGGATGGAAAGTCCATGATAACTATGCAGCCTTGCTAACGGTAGTGGTATAAGAGCAGGAGCAAAAGAGAAGCTTAACCGTGAGTTGTCTCAGTTTATAAATAAGTAGCGGCCTTAAAATCAGATTAGGAAACCCTTAATTCTCATCAGTGAGGCCAGCGCTATATCTGTACATAGTGGTCAGGTCCCTAGCTACGCAGGGGAGAATTGGTGTCATGGCTTTTGGTGTCGTACTACATGGACAGATGGCATGGAGTGGCATGGGAAGCCTCGTGTAGTTACTGTCCTAATTCATTGGAAAACTAGGTGAACCGTATACACGTAATGTTTGTCTGCGAGATGTAAAACAAATGTATGCTTTTAAGTCCTCAAAAGGATCCTTAGCACAGCTCCCATAGGAGGGTAAAAACTATGTAGCATTTACAGCATGGTAGTTCCTCTTCACAGAGCCCTCTTTCATTTCCCAACAATCACTCTTTGACTTAGGATAGAGATAATCAAACACGAAGGGGATTAAAAAGGTACAATATATGGATCATGATTTTCCAGACCTCTCGATAGCTCATATTAGTGGGTTTCATTTCTGTTACTGTTCATTAAATCATGTAGCTACAATGAATATTTTTGCAACCTTAACACTTTTTAAAACACTCAAACTTTGATAAAGCATCCTTTAACTTGGAGTGAAAACCTGCACCCCACAGGCCACATCTGGCCTATCGTTTCATTTGGTATGAACTTCAACCTAAGAATGTTTCTTGCAAGCATTTTCAATTGATGTGATGATAGGATTACACTAATAGTAATGGCACATTTGGTTAATAATTGTTAATAATTGGTTAATAATTGTTTCCATATGTGAGCAAGACAGTCAATCTGTAGTATATTTAAATTTGGTGGATTGTGCCCTACTGCATAAATTATTGGAAGCACATCCACCTTGATCAAAGAATTTTGTCTCAAAATTGAAAATTACCCTAAGAAAACCTTCAATGTTCTGAATATAGTACTAAATATATCTGTAGGTATTTCAAATAATACAAAATTATTAAATAGGATATTAATGCTTAAGGATTAGGAAGGGTGAGAAGATCAAATGTTCTACATTAGAATAATGGAAGTAAATCTTGAAAAAGAACATGAATATTTTTCAAGATAGAAGAAATAACAATGAACTGTAGAAAGGAAAAGCTTCGGTCAAGACAGGATGCATAATTTTTCATTTTTGTAATGACTCACTAATAGGCACATTGAAGTTTTAGTGACAAAATAGTCACACAGAATGTTAATGAGCAATAGATGAAAATTACGGAGGTATCTTGCCAAGAAATAGAAAAAATAATGCTTCTTGTCTTAGACGATGTATATTTCACTTCTAAAAACATAAGTGACATGAAGAAAGATATATTTACTGAAAGAAATGTAATATTCTTGAAAGCCCATCAGCTAATGGGACTTGAGTAATTAGAATATATACCGACATTACCCTTTTTTCCTCAGAAAGCAAGACTAACTCAAAACCACAAGCCCATCTTTGAGCTACCATTTTTTTAGATTTTTAATTTTTTTAATGTTTGAGAGAAACCACGCGTGTGCACGCGCCTACCCGCGTATGTGCAGGGGAGGGGCAGAGAGGGAGGGAGAGCTAAGCAAGCTCATGGCTGTCAGAAAAGGGCTCCATCTCGCTCACAGTGAGATAGTACATGACTGGAGCCAAAATCAAGAGTCAGAGGCAACCGTCAGAGCCACACAGGCACCCCTGAGCTAGAAGTTTTTAAAACATAAATCAAATGATAGACCATGCCCCATTTTTCTTCTTTAAAAAGTGATTCCATGTCCATTCCACGTAAGTAAACTTAAGATGGAAATCTGTAGATAAAATTTCTCATACCTGTCAATTCTCTTCAGAGATCAAGTTTGTGTACATGACTTCTTAGGAAAGATTTCCTTTTGAATGCTCTAAGACTAAAACCTAACATACCCTCAACTACATTTTTACGTGAATCTAATTTTTCCACTGCTAATACCCATACAAGAACCCTACTTTGGATGTTGCCCCCTCCCCGTCCCCCACATTTCATCATCATTCTATCACATAAACTTTTAAAATACACGACCACACCTCCCAAATCTTTATCTCCATGAAAATCACTGTCTTTCACAGCTTCAACATTTTTAAAACTGTTAAAATAATCCCCTATACTCAGACCTCTTGATACTGGAGTAAATACTTCACACTACTTGAAGAATAAACACAATCTGGCAAGGATACTTGTCTGCTTAAATCTTTTTAAGATAGCCCAATATCTTTACAATACAGTTCAAATCTCTTAGCCTGATAAGAAGCTCTTCATCATCTGTCTCCCTTCTCTAATCCTCACTTTTTCCTGACCATGTGCTCTAATCCTAAGGCACCAGCTTGCTCTACATTCCCTAACTGGGTATGTTACTTTATGCTCTCCTTCTTCACCACTTAAATTTCTCTCTTCTCGTTCCTTCTCCCCTTACTCATCCTTCACCTTCTAGACGATTCTTTGTGCAACATTTCTGGACCTGTCCTTCATTCAAAGTTAATGCCTCTTGCTTGGTGAATTCACAGCACTCTGTAGCATTTGTAGAATATCTTACAAATTTCAGCTTGCCATATCCCTACTAGACTGTGCACAGGTAACTGGCAGAATGATAGTCATCTTGCTGTTTTCAACACCTAACAGAAAGCTACTTAACAGCAGTTCGAATATATTGGAGGACTAGTAGATATGAATAAAAGCACGAATGACAACTATCCTATTCCATTTTGAAAACAAATCATCTCTGAATGCCTAATCGTATCAAGTCCCTTCACAGCTTGGTCCTCCTCTACTCTAGAGGATTGTTCCTGCTTTGACGAAACCATTCACTAAACTTAGCCTATGGACAAATGATGTAAACAACAAATCTATTTTACTTGAAGATTTTAACGGTACAATTTTAATATATAATTATAGAGCTATTACTATTACATATATTACATATATACATACATATTACATATATACATATATTACATATAACTATTACATCAGTTATAAATATATTACACATAGAATCATATAAATATTGTAATATACAACTACAGTGTTTATTAAAATAAAATATAGAAGAATAATATTGTGCATTTCTGAAGCATTATAGAGTTAACATATTCTTCTACATAAATATTCTATAGGGACACCTGAATGGCTCAATTGGTTGAACGTCTGACTCTTGACTTCGGTTCAGGTCATGATCACAGGGTCATGGGATTGAGCCCCACATTGGGCTCAGCCCTGAAAGCATGGCTCCTGCTTGGGATTCTCTGTCTCCCTCTCTCTGCCCCTTATCTACTTACACTCATGCTCTCTCTTTTTCAAAATAAATAAACTTTAAAAACAAATATTTTAAAAAATATTTTTATAATCTTGCCAAATGGCAAGACATAACAGCACCATTTTGTAGAAAGTAATGTGTTCAAGGTCACAATATAAGGAATGAATCAGAAGAGAACATATGAATTCTGTTTCCCAGTGCACTTTTACCTACCAAATCACATTCACAGAATAACAAAATGGGGTAAGTACGTGGCAATATATTTGTATTTTGCCACCTCCTACTTAAAAATGTGTATGAGAAAATCTGAAAATAGATTCATTCTAGTTAATGTGTTTAGCTACTGGAAAGTTGCAATGTTGAAAAGTTGAATGAAATGACAATGGTAATTATGTTGCATATACAACAGTCCTTTGATTTTAAATTCTTCCTAAAGTGAGTGCTACTGGAATTTTTCCACTTGGCAACCTCTTGTGACTCTTTACCCCCTGAGCTGTCAAAATTACATCCTAATGTGAGGAAGAAATTTTTAACATAAAATAAATTTCATCTAAAAATAAATAGAGCCACCCAAGTTGACCCTGTCCCTAGCAGTCCCAAATGAATATGCATCTCTCTGACAGCCTAGCAGAGTAAGGGTTGAGGTCTTTTTTGGCAAACTGACAGTTGTTCAACTAAGAGATGAAAGGGGGTGGGGTGGGGAGGCATAACTAAATCTCATGTCAATGTCTGTTAAGCAGACAGTGTTCTAACATTGAGTTTAACCTACCAAGCAGAAGACCCTTCCTTAGGTAGAAAGACCTTTCTGCCACTCTGTCTATGTGTTAAGGAAAACACCTACACTGACAGGTAGTTTCCTGTGTTCTGTTTAAGAGCCGTGATGTGTGAATTTGCAGATGATAGCCAAAACATTTGGATTTCCCATTAAAACACGTAATCTGTGCAGCATAGAACTTAGGTAAAACTGACACGCAATAGTTTTTTACCTATCCCTCAGTAACCTAAAAATGACTGCTACTTAATGATAGAAGAATAAGAACCATTCTCTTCAAATTTATATATTGTAATTCATTTGATCCATTCATACTTGAAATAGAAGTATCTCCTGGCTGTCGGTTATTACGATAGGTATCATTGTGATAACTAGGCTAAAACCATAGTAATGGAATGATTATGTTAGGGAGAACTTGTTGGAAGAACCAGTACTTTGGCTCATCCCTAAAAGAGAAACACAGAAAATGGGTCCAAGCAGAAGGACCACTCGATGATGAGAGCTAAAGGTAAGAGAGTACTTGACATATTTATGAATAACTAAGTTCAGTAGTATCAGAGCTAAATGAGCATCGACAGTAATGGAAAAAAGAATACCAATTCAGATATTTTAAAGACAGAACTTAGAGGGTTCAGTGATGATGTGCTGGGAGTAAATCAGAGAGGCATGACCTTTAATTTTCTGACATGGGTGATTGGCTGAATAATAGTGCTATGCTCTGCTGGGGAAAAACACAAGGGAGGGAAGCAGGGGAGAGGGAGGAGGAATAGGCAGCATGCTTGGGAAATCAGGGGCTCAGTTAGAATTACAAATGAAACTGATAGTGGGGTTACTGAGAAAGCTAAGACAGATGAGTCCGGATTGATATTTGGACTGGAATTCTAATTGGGCAATTACTAGCATAAAAGTCTTAAAGTGGAAATGCAACTTTTGAATGTCTTTATTTACCTTTAAAAACCTGTTAGGGGCACCTGGGTGTCTCCGTGGGTTAAGCGTCCAACTTTGGCTGAGATTATGAACTCCCTGTTGTCAAGTTCGAGCCCCAGATTTCAGATTCTGTTTCCCACTCTCTCTCTGTTACTCCCCCACTCACACTCTGTCTCTCTCCTTCTCTCTGTCAAAAATAAAGATAAAAAGTATTTTTTTTAATATTAAGATATTTTTAGTTTTAAAAGTCATTTTTAAAATTAGTTTAATGCAAAAACACAAGTGTTCTGCCTCAGTTCTACCTATTGCCTTGATTTCACTCCCAGGCACAAACTCTTCCAATCCCAGCTCTTTTTCCTCTTACTTGCCTCAATTTCTAAACAACATGTTCTAAAACCATTTCTCCCTCTCCGGTTTGAGGTAATCTATATTGACTTCCAATTTTGCATGCTTAGGGTCTTCCTCATTTACATTTTTCTTGGCTGTATTTCAAATGGTTAAGTCCACTTTCATTAGAAAAATTACCCCTGTTATTATTGGAACTATGAAAATCTTATTTATAGATAAACCTTTTAATGTGCTATGCTTCTTGCCTTTCTTGTATAGTTTTTTGCCCCTGTGTGATGTGAATTACTACCAATTTTTTTATTGGCTTAGTTTTGTATGTATTTATCACCAATTCATTCTCATTTTGTATGTGTTGGGTTAAATTATATTACCAAAATAAAAAAAAAATAATATTTTGGCTATAGAATTCTGGGTTGATTATTTCCTATGGTCCTGTTTATTCCCTTTCCTCTTAGGAATGTTTATACCTTATATCTATAACTTCAGTACTTAGCTACACGTGAAACTTAACATTTGATAGTAATCAGTACCTTTTTCTCTTTCCCATAGAGTGCTTAAAACACATCTACTCCCAAACTTACATGTTACTGTCATACTACAATTCAGTTTTAAACTCTCTAACACATTGGGCATTATTTTGTTACTCTATGCAATCAAGTTTTTGTTTAAATCACCTGTATATATATATATTTTTTCCCTTAGGCTTTTTTACTTCTTTCTTCACAAATCTTGCAAACTCGACCATTTATCTTTAGCCTGCAGATGATGGTTAAAACTTGTTACCTCTGCAAATTAATGTCTTTGACAAAATGTGGAGAAATTTTGGTCATTAAACATTTATTTCTACACTATGTTCTCTCCCCAATGGATCACATTTTAAAGAATACAAAAGCTATTGGTAATTCATAGTAATCTTAACAAAGGAGGAAGTCTTAAAAAGATACATCTAAAAGGAGTAGTGTATCTGTCATGCTAAGCTACCTCATGCCGCAGTCAGGAATAATCTCCATCTCTCTCCAGTCTAAAAAGGCAAAAGTTTATCATTCAAGCTCCATTTTCATTGTATGTCTTCTGTAGTCTCTCCAGTGCAGTGTTACCTTTTGTGACACTAAACAGCCTCCATCTGGAGTATTGAGTTCAACATGGCAAGCGTGGGATCAGAGGGACAGGAATGAAGAAAGAGAGGGGCAAATAGTTGTTTCCCAAAGTAAAACATAAAATTCCATCCACATGGCATTGGATAAAAGTAGGTTACATAGCCACTGCCTAAGTCATGGGATCAGAGAAGTCCAATTCTGTGTGGTCAGAGGAGAACTAAAAATGCTTGGTGGACAGCTTTAATAAAAACACCAAATAGCATAATGAAAGCGTTGAAAAAATGAGAATTACAAGAACTTAATATTGAATTTGAGGTGAATAAAAAACTGTTAAAAATTTACTTGGCTATGTCAATTTCCAAAAAGATACTAATGGAAAAATATTTGAGCAAAAATGACGAGCTTTTATGTTATCTTAATCCAGTTTATTCATGGATTATAGTTCATCAAGAACTGATTGTCCTAAACACACACACACACACACACACACACACACACACACACACACACACACACAAAACAGACATTTACCACCTTTATTAGGACAATGTCGTTTGAATAAGGAAACATACTGGGGTGACTGGGTGGCTCAGTCGGTTAAGCTTCCAATTACCACTAAGGTCATGATCTCACAGTTTGTGAGTTGGAGCCCCGTGTAGGGCTCAGTGCTAACAGTTGAGAGATGGAGTCTGCTTCACATTTTGTGTCTCCCTGTCTCTCTGCTCCTCCCTTGCTCATGCTCTGTCTCTTGAAAATAAATATTTGTTGAATAAGGAACATACCTTAAAATGGCCTTACCTGTATACCATGTGCAGTCTAGACCAGATATGAGTGCTAAGGATTCTGTTTTATCCTGTTGTAGCTACTTGATACATTGATGAACAAATTAGGGCATCAAGAATCTCTGAATTCAGTATCAGGGTCATTGAATAAGAGCTGTTTGATAATAAATAGCAAAGGATTGTGAAATAAGTTACAAAGGGGGTGGCTAATAGATTATTAACACACATATTTTGGGGTTCTTGTATTAGCATCTTTTTGTTTTTCTAAAGATAGTATTTTTTGAAGTAATTTATACTCCCAGTTTGGGGCTTGAACTTTAAAACCTCAAGATCCAGAGTCACATGCTCTATCAACTGAGCCAGCCAGGCACCCTTATGAGCCTCTTTGCTCATAATCTTGGGAGCTTTAGTCCCAAATAGTACTGAGGACAAACGGGAATATTACTGTAACTGTAATAATCCATTTGTATATGAAGGGGCTCCAGGACCGTGTTTATGACATCACATTTCTAGATATGAAGAATGTAATTATCAAACCTCAGGTATCAAACCTCAAGTATTGGACTTACCCCAAGGTAAGTCCTCTTAATTGTGGCAATACATGGTGGCCATCGTTGTTTCATAAATATTTCTCCCAAAGAAGCGTGGCCACAGTACTAGACGCTCCAACTGAACGAGATGAAAGACATAAATCTTATCTTTAATATCAGTCAAGAGCTTTACATAAATTAACTCACAGCAACAACTTAGTAAGTCTTAAACCACAAATTGTTATTCTAAATTTTGAAAGGCCTAAATGAGATACTAATGAAATGTTCAGTGTTCAAGCTTAACCTGGGTCAAAGGGAGTATATATTAGATCGAGGAGTCCCATGTATCTTTTCCACACTGCCGAATACCTCTCTGGTTGAAAGGTTGGGTTCAAATTAACATCAAGGGATTTTTTAGAGGGGCTACAGCCTGAGATCTATGCAGAGCTCTTATCTCTTACACTACTGCCTAGAGTTTTGCTCAATGCATTCTAAAAATACTAGGTCTTGAAGATTGTCACAGTTCAGTATGTTTCAGGAAAAATCTACATATAATACTGTTACACTGAGTAGGGAAGAAGGGCCTTATGGATCATGGAATCCGTAAAGAAAACCCATTCAATAGTAACTTCCACAGATTGCTAGTAATGTTCACTGTCCTTCTAAATCTCAACCCCTTGAATTTTGAAAACAACTCTAAGAGGCAGATAATAATCTTCGTTTAAATATAAAAAAAACAAAAGCTTAAAGCAATTAGATGAACTTGCCCTGAGTCTTAGAGCTAGTAGGTGCTACAGACAGAAATGTGATTAAAATCTTTTTTTCAAAGTACTTTTGCTATGTTATTAGCACATTAACTGTTGGCAAACAGATGTACTGAGAATAATTTTTCTCCTGTCTTTATTGTGGTAATCTTACCAAATCAATTTTTCTTCAGAGATTATACAGAAGTACATCTCTGCAGAGGAAACACAGCATGGTGTCTTTTGATACCAAACCTAAAAGTTAGATTTACTCATAATTCATGTCATTTACTGAACCAGAAAAGGGTTAGGTACAGAGTTGAAGTGGAGTACTTGTTGAAGTGGAGGACCTGACCTATAGCTATCATTTTTCAACGTACAGTTAATCAAAATCTGTGAATTATGCTGGTGTATTTCTAAGGGCCTAGAAGGCTGAGAAGATAAGGGTTGAAAATGAGTTTCAACTGGGGATTCTCTTTTCCAAGGGCTTGTCACATCACTGGATTGTGACTGTTTTATGATAAAAGTCAATGGGACTGAAAGTATTACCATATGTACACACCAGTACACAAAGTTTTATCTGTTCATCAACATTGATTTATTGATTGCTTTAAAACAAAATAGAGGTATGAAATCAGAACATGGAGATTTTGAGTTTGTGGAAAAGAAAGGGGGAGGGGAAAGAAAGGTTTAATACAATAGGACATAAATTAATATTTTTTTGTATTTAGGAGACATTCTTTGGTTAGAAAGGAAATTTTCCATGCTTCATGCTCCTTTAACTGCTAGGGCTGAAACAGATCAAAGAAAAATTCTTATCAAGACTAAGCTATTGGGCAAACATGAAACTTAGGCTTATTCGGCTGGAAATATCCGAGGGGACTTGATACTTAAGCACAAAAATTTACCTTGTTATCAGAGTCAAAGGAAGTTTAAGTGGCAGATGCAATTAGATACTAAAAGTATGAAGCAGCATTGCAACATATTAAATTGGGGGAAAAATGGAATGAGCTTGAGATGAACTCCTAAACATTGAGATCAATTGTGAGCTTATGGAGCTTATGACCCAATTGGGCTCCAGCTAGAAGCAGCCCAAGAACCAAGTCTCTCTCACAGAGATCCTCCTCCTGACCCAAATTCTCCACTGCACTTCTGGTATCAGTTTCAAGCTCTGTCCTGTTCTCTTGCCTGTAAGAAATCAGTACTTTTTAGGGGATGACGGATGTGATGTGCCAGGACAGAAGTAAGGGTGGTGATGATGATCTTCTTAAACACTGTTCAGTTACAGGGGCAATGCTAAAAAGAGTCAATATCCAACTTAAACTAGCTCTTAATGGTAATTTGATAATTTGAACATTCAGGTGATCACAATGGTGTTAAAGATGACAGCTGAAACACTAAATCTAAAAGGAAGAGGAAAAACAACACTCAAGAGAAAGGATAGTGTAGAAAGGTAAAGATCAAATAAAATTAGGGTCATTTAGTAAGATAGTTGAATGCATGTTAGCAGGTAGTAAGGTGATGTGTTCCTTTTTTAGACCTATATTTATATGTCTGTTGCAGAAGTATAAATAATGCTTCTGTTTCATGGAAGAAGCAAAAAGAATAAGGAGTAAGCCAAATAGTGCAAGCAAAGTGGATTCTACGAGAACATGAAGGACTAATCACGCCAGTGGTCGGAAAAAAAATAACCACATGGCAAGAGAGTGAACAAAGTGATGATGGAGAGAAAGGAACTGTTCATTACTAATAATAGTTCATAGTAATAATAGCCTTTACTATGTTCTAGTACCTTATATATATGTGCTACTCATTTAACCCTTCTAATAGCCCTCTGAGTCCAATATTATCATCCCCGTTTCACAGATGGCGTCTGACACCGAGCTTCTGTAATATGCTCATGATCATACAACTAACAGGGTTCAGAACTCTTATTTAACTTGGGGTAGGTAGGCTTCAGGGCCAGTGTGCTTAATCTTAACATGATCAAACATTTCACAGGGACCCTGTGAGTTGAACTATTCATAAAGTCCACAGATGCTCCTATGAATTAAAAGAATTTAAGGCGTCATAATTACATTTCATTAAGTTGCCAAGTAAGACTTTTAAAAAGTCATTTTGTGATGAGGACCCCAAGGTGAGAATCATAAAACATAAGAAAGCATGTGCTTAAAAACAACATTGATGAAACAACTAAAATTGAGCTATTGAAGGTCAGCCTGACTAATGACATACCAGTTTCAGGTGTACAATATAGTGACCCAATAATTTCATATTCTTCCTGGTGCTCATCACCAGTGCACTCCTTAATCACTTCACCCATTCTGCCCCCCGCCCCCACTGCAGTATCCTCTAGTAACCATCAGATTTTTCTCTATGGTTAAGAGTGGATTGCTTGGTTTGGAAAAACACCTTTTTTTAGAGAATAATAAAGATAGAAGTTCAAAAGCCAATTAGTATCTGGAAATATGATGTATAAAGGCTTGAAAAAACTGTGAATACCACTTACATGAACTATTATAAATAAAAGTTCGTATATTTGTGTATTTTTAAAGGCTCAATTACTTCAATAAAACTGAAAAAAAAAGTTCCTATGAATGTATGTAACCTTATGATGATACACAGTATTTTCCTACCAATAGGGCATCATGTTATCAAATGTACCTGGACTGCCTATTTTTAGAGTTCTCCTAATTTAGACACCCATCTGTATAAGTATTGAGAAGAAATGACTCTTAATTGTTGGTTATTCAAGAATATTTACTAAAAGTGCCTGGAGGGCTTTATGAAATGAAAACCACTCAGTTATTTAAGCAGATGAATGTATATGTGTGTGTGTATATATATATATATATATATATATATATATACACACACACACTCACATATACACACACAGAACTATTTTATATATATACATATATATACACGTGTATATACACACGTATATACACACACACGTGTATATACACACACATATATATACACACATGTATATATATACATATATATATGTGTATATATATACGTATATATGTATGTGTATATATACATATATATGTATGTAATATATATATATATATATAATCTGTCTTACTGCCATGGCATTTTCTAACAGTTGCCACACACAACTATTTGCAGTTTAGACTTTATTTACAGAACTTGTCTGTTCCATCTTTATGCAAAGGTCTAGGTATTCCTAAAATTAAGTTCAAGTCCTTCAAAATGGGCCCTGAGAGAGGCTTCCTACAGTCGTTTGTTATCAAGGAAATTATATATTCTTTATGTAATTTTTAGCCCTATAAACTCTTCTGCTTTGTCCAGTCTGGAATTAGAAAGTGTTTCTTATAATACTGAGTTTTTAGTAGGAAAATGGCTTTTGGACGTCTGTTGATTTTTCATTTATTTAGCATGTAATATGTTCCAGGCTCTTCTAAGTGCTTTATAAACAATAATTCATTTACTCTTTCCAACACAGTAAGACATGCATCATCATTATCTCCATTTTACAAGTGAGAACTGGTATACAGAGATAAGAAGAAAATAAAAGCCTGTATTGAATCTAGATTCTCACACAAGTTACTAGAATTTAATTGCTGGAAGTCTCCTAAGTAGAAATGGCATGATCAGACCAATCTGAAGGAAGTGTATTTACAAGCACATTATCCGCTAAGACTGTCTCTAATATAACAGCGAATATTTTGAGACTTGCCCAAAGTCACATAGCTAATAAATACCAGAGATAGTGTTTGAACCCAGGCAGTCTGTCTCCAGGGTCCATGCTCTTAAAATAACAAGAAAAGAGCGCCCCTATTGCAGAAGTCATTGACTTCTGTTTCTTTTGATCAGAATTAAGGGTCCCCAAGTGTCATTGTCCAGTTCCCAAATGCTTCTTGATTTGTAGTCTATTCCATGCTGAAGCCTGTATGTGCTTTATTTTCTCCTTACTTGGAGGCACATAATGAGTTTAAACTCAATAAATTCTTAATGATGGAAATGGGGCTTAATGTTGCACTAGAGTGGAAAACATTATTGTAATTAAAATCTAGAGAACATGAGTAGTGAATCTTGTGAAAAATAATAAAGGGAAGCCTCACTAAAATGGACAGGGGGAGGTTCACCAGGGGAGCTCTCACACCCTCCAACTCAATATCCCTTGCAGACCCAACAGGAAGATAGAGACTTAGCCAATAGGAACTACTTACTATAGCAGCAGGATGAAGGAACTCTTCCTCCTCCCTCAGCAACAGCTCAGCCAATGAGAGACAGTCATAGTTCAGCCAATGAAAGGCCACTATGAGCTCCCAGTTTAGTCCATTGGACTTTTTATTTATGACAGCCTTCTCATCTTTTTCACTCTGTAGAAGAAGAGTCTGTTCCTCTCCTTTGGTAGACTTGCCTATGGTTTTGCCATAGTTTGCTCATCCCTTATTACAATTCTGTCTTATTCCAAAATAAATCCATCTTTTGCTGGTAAAATACTGTCAGTTGTATTTTTTAAGGTTAGCAGTTGACTTTCAACACCAACTCTCTGCCAGTCACTAATCACATAGGACTAGATGTTGTGCAAATTTGGGTAATAAAACCAAACAGTAAAAGGCACCTGTTTCCTTTTTACCAAGTTACAGTCTTTGGGGTTTCAGGAAGTCTTTTAAATCACCTGTGAAAAATTGCCTGTTTAGAGAAACATTTCTTTTTAGAATACTTAGTACATAATGACTTACATTCAACTACTTTCCGGTTGACTTTGGCGATGAGTAAAAGTCTGAACAAATGCTAGATTCTCTCATATGTTACTGGGATTTGATAGCTAACACAAATTCTTGAGTTGCCATGGCACAATCAGATCAAGTTTAAATTTTTTTTTAACATTTATTTATTTTTGAGACAGAGATAGAGCATGAACGGGGTGGGTCAGAGAGAGAGGGAGACACAGAATCTGAAACAGGCTCCAGGCTCTGAGCTGTCAGCACAGAACCCGATGCAGGGCTCGAACCCATGAACTGCGAGATCATGACCTGAGCTGAAGTTGGACGCTTAGCCGACTGAGCCACCCAGGCGCCCCATCAGATCAAGTTTAAGAAGACACATTGTTGAGGGTATTATTTAGTAAGAGTTTACCTAGTTTATCAGAGCTCAAGTTTTATGAAGATTACACTGAAGTATTTCAATTTCTCTCCTTAAATAAGGATCCTTTTGTGCTCTTCAATCTGCCAACCCAGATCTTGAGAATTAGCATCCCAGAGTGAGGAGGTAGGGCAGATGGGGTGAAATTGTGTCCTTTTGTAAGATAATAGGATCAAGACTTTGTTTCATGGTAAGGTAGTTTGCTAAATAAAATTTCAAGATCCAGCACAGGGGATTCTTCGACAGTGTTTACCCAACACCTTAGACCCAAAACTGGTGATAGAAGTGTAACCAGACTCACATGAGTTTGCTCTTGGCCGAGTCACAGAAACCACACTACCTTAGGGTTGTTCCTCAAAGGAAACCTTATTTGCAGTAAACAAGGAGATCAGGGGAATAGCTCCCAAAGCTGAGATTTCCTGAGCATGGGTGAATGGGTTCCTTTTATTTAGGGTTAGGGTGAATATTTCGATGGGAGAACACTGTTAATGTATGTGGAGGTGGGCATAAGGTAGTATATATGCCTTAAGGAAACATGCCTAATCATGCATTGTGTGTTATGTACATGAGACTTGGGCTCCTCAGTGGGAGGATATTTTAGGTTTTTAGTATTAGAATGCGGTAAAGGTAACTGTTGGTCACTTCATGGGTCACTGTGTGGTCCATCTGCATAGGCATGAGTGGGAGGTTGAGTTCAAACTGGTCTGGGTGGTCTGGGCTGGTCAGAACTCTTCAGGGCAGTCACTATTGCTTGAACGGTAGTGGTGGTTTACATCATGGGATGTGATACTCACTAGGTCTTCTGACTGTGTTAAGAGATAAACTGGAACAAAGAGCTGAAGGAAAAAAATCCATGCATACAAGCAGGTGGGCAGTAAAAAAAGATCGGGTCCTGGAGTCTAGCTGGTGACTGGAAAGATACTTGGCAAGAAGATGAAAATCTATCCTTTCTGGTCCTGGAATGTTGCAAAACAAGGAAGAAACAAAGATGACCAGAGTAGAGGAGAAAGTTGGAGATAGGTTTTAATCACCAATTATCTAGATTCCAACTGGGGGTAGGCCACTGGATAAGGTGAGAGAAACACAGAGCAAGAGGATTTTATGACATTGTTGGGTCTCTAGAAAAAGATACTTGTAGACATTAATTTGACTCGAGGTGAAGTGTAGTAGAGAAAGATTTGAGAAATGGTCACTTTAGGTGTCGTAGATAACGTTGGCACTTCGGGACTTCCTGACTGAGAAGTTTCTGCCGATGACCTCTGTCCATGAGGCCTGAACAGACTGTGGAGTTCATACTGCAGATAGGAGATCTTCAGCCTCTCAAACATGAGCATCTTGCTGAAGAAGCATCAGTTCAAGGAAACCTCAGCTCTTTGTCAGGATCCTGCAGATTGTGTCCTTGCTCAAAAGCTAACAAGCTGTGTCATTACAGCGTGCTCAGCGCAGATGCCATCTCTGACTAATTGAAATTATCAGCTCCTTTGACAGCCCATTTCCTCTCCACCAATGGTGCACTACGCAAGACGACTCCGCAAGGAACAGCTGAGAAGCTGAGCAGAACGGGCTGACTCACAGGGCAGAGGAGTTAAAATAGTAGTTGAAGCCTTGCTGAGGCTTTTGTTCACAACCTAAAAGGCCACCTAGTACTTCAATAAGAGTAGCATGAAAACCGAGCAGCCTTCACAGGGATTAAAATTAGAGCCTCAAATTCTTTCTCCAGTTTTTTTTTTTATATGCAATCTGACATTCCAGAATCATGCTTTTCAAAAAGTGGAACTTGTCAGAAAAACCGAGAGGGGAAAAAAATGCAAAATACAAGTAGAACCTACCTGCTTCCTATCACCTTTGCTTGATTTTTTCCTCCTTTCACCATTTAATCTGTTAAGTGATCGTGCATTTATTTTGTTTTTGGTCCATCTCACCCACTGGAGTGTAAGCTTCCTTAAGACACGGCTTTGTGCCTGTTTTATTTGGCTTTGCTTGACAAGTCATACTGTTGAATGAAAGTGTGGTCAAATTAATTTGCACACCAAATCATTGCTAGGACATTCCAGAGATGGAAGTGGCTACTTGAGGCCGATTAATAAAGGAGAAAGTTGATGGAGGATACTTGAGGACAAGCAAGAATATCTTAAGTAAAAACATGAAAAGACAAAGGAGATAATGGTGGTGGAGGGGACAGAACAAATAAAATCTGGATCACAGGGACAGTAAATCTGTCCGTGTTAGTGTAGGAAAAATGAGAAGTCACACTATTTACTGCAAGTCGATATGACGTTTTATCCAGTATCATGATGGTCATCAATACAAATAAATTTTAAAACTCAGGGGTAAAAAAGGCAAATGATAAATAACAGCTGTCTCTATGTATTTTCATAAGCTTACTGAATCCAAGTCAGCAATATTGTATTTTTTAGTCTTGAAGGGAATTAAGCTGTGGGGAAGAGTTTGGGATGCAAAGAATGACAGAATGTTTCAGACTCAGAATCATTTGAACCCACACTGGACCTGATACCATTCATTTAAGGAAGAATGTGAAGCTGTAAAAGGGTTTACAAAGGTCAGAATGAGAAAATTTTGGAAAGTGAGACTGAGCATGAAATACTTGCTAACATGTCTGAGGAAGGAGGATATTTTTTTTTTAAGTAAACTGCTTTCTTCTTTCTTTGTTTTCTTCTTCTTCTTCTTCTTCTTCTTCTTCTTCTTCTTCTTCTCTTTTTTTCGAGTTTATCTTGGGAGAGAGACTGAGCACAAGCAGGGGAGAAGTGGAGCAAGAGGGAGAGAATCCCAGGTAGGCTCCACACTGTCAGCCCAGAGCCTGACATGGGGCTCAAACTCAAGAACCGTGAGATCATGACCTGAGCCAAAATGGAGTCAGATGCTTGACTGACTGAGCCACCTGGGCATTCCAAGGAGACTGTTTTTTTTAATGTATGAAATATGCTAGTTGTGAATAAAACTATTCTTAATGTACAAATAAATATTTAAGATTACTGAGGAAACTTGTAGAATCATTCATATTTTAGAGCAAAAATTAATCATAAATGGATTTCATGGGTTTTTCACCTCGTATTTCTAATCCTTTGATTCCATTATTTGTATAATCATTAATTTGCATGCTGTTTTCTGGTACAGAGTTCTTAAAATGTTTTCATCAAACACAGATTGAGAATTCCATAAGAGCACAAAACAGCTACATATTTTTTTATCTAATATATCATGGATGCTAAGTGGTTGCTGAATGATCCTCAAATCAATAAATCACGAGCTATCCAAGCTATATAATAAAAGTTGCCTGGGGTTGCAGTGATAAAAGAGCATAACAAGGAAAGTATCAGAGATTGTACTATGAAAGCTAATTGAGTTATTAATGACAAATCTCAGGGATATAATCCGCCCTAAAATTACAAGGAAAGTAGACTATGTACCAAATAACTTTTACAAATCAAAAGTTTTATTGTAGAAAGATTTCTACAGAATTCACTGGGTATGGAAAATTGACCTGGCCTATAATTAATTCCAGAGAGAAATCAACAAAAATCCAATTGTAGACATGTAGAAAAAATGGTCTAAGGCCAAAGATAATCTATGTTTGTTCTGTCACAATTGTCTGACTACCTCCGAGGGGATAGAACGAAGCCTTATAGATAAGAGGTTTAAAACCCACCATGACACCTTGCATTTTTTTGTTAATGGTTTCTGAATTTGTCTTAGTCCACATATAAAACTACTCTGATGGGCGCCTGGGTGGTTCAGTCAGTTAAGCGTCTGACTCTTGATTGCAACTCATGTCATGATCTCACATTTCATGAGTTTGAGCCCCAAATTGGGCTGTGTACTGGCAGTGCAGAGTCTGCTTGGGATTCTCTCCCTCTGTCTCTACGCTTCCCCTGCTTGTGCTCTTCCTCTTTCTCAACACAGACAAACTTAAAAAAAAAACAAAACTCTGATAAATGTATTCTATTTGTAAGCAAAATATTTAACTAAATTTGGGAGAGGGTACATGTAATTCTGCTTATTTGGTTTTTGGTGGCTGAATTTGAAAATCTCCCCCAGTCTAATCCTTCCATTGCTTTTTGCTCATCATCTGGTCCCCTGGCTCTCAATACACAGAAACAACCTGCTGGTTTACCATAAAGAATGATCCTGAAGGAAGTTAGAGTCTCTGAGTGCTGTGTAGTTATTGAAAGCTTTCTGTAAATGGGATCTGGTGGAGTAAATGAAACAAACATTAGGCAGCTTACTCAAAGCTCAATTTAAATGTTTTATTTTTAGAGAGAACAGTATAGACTGGGGGTGGGGCATTGAGAGAGAGAGAGATGGGGAGAGAGAAGACCAAGCAGGCTCCACGCTGCCAGCACAGAGCCTGACACAGGGGCTGGACCCCACCAACCGTAAGATCATGACCTGAGCCAAAATCAGGAGTGGTATGCTCTAACTGAGCCACCAATGTACCCTTAAGCTCAATTTTACAGAGAACAGAAAAAGCATAGCAGAGATCATCACATATTGTCAGTGCTGTCTAGATGCTGAAGGGGAGATTTTTCCTGTCACTCTGATTTGAGCACTGTTGTTTAGAGTTGTTGAGCAACATTGTCCCCTGTCTCCCCACTTCCCTAAAAATAACACATCAGCTTTTAAATCAGGGCTTTCTGTCCTAGCCATAAGATCAGTGGAGGAATAGATAGATGTGAATTGGGTCTTAACCTCACAATTCCTTAGCACTTCCAAATGTTTCAAATGTTCCATGAGGGCATGAGAGATTTTCCAGTTTATAGATTGTATGTCTAAACACAAATATATATGTATAAACACAGGCTGTAATTTTGAGTATGACTATTCTATTATTGCAAAAATCTTTTAAATAGATCATTTGATGTCTTACTCAGTAATAATGTTCTCTTCTGGCATCCACAAGAGATGTGTGAAAAAAAGCTCCAATAGCATTACAGTTTTTATCATGTACTTATGTAGTCATAGGCATTAACCTGGAATTTCGCTCTTGTCTACAAATAGTCATTAGTCACTACAGTACCTGAAGGTTCCATATGCTCCTGACAATCCCCCAAGATAGATGGGCTTTGTTAGGTAAGATTTATGGCTGTGCCCATGAATCATCACTGTATATAATTCAAAAACTGGCATTTGCCCTTGTGTTCAAACATTGATTTTCCCATTCTTTGTATGTCTACATCTTATTTTCGCAAGTTATAATCAGTTTGTCTTAATAAAACAGACAATACATGTTGATGAGCCAAATATTTTAAGTTATAACTTTAATTCATTAATCAAGGGAGGGAATATTCATTATCTCACAGAAATGTTTGTTGTATTTCCTTAGGTAAGGTGTTGGGGAAGTGGAAACTACTGGGTCTCTAGAGAAGGCCAAAACTTTTTTTGACTTGAAAGTCAAACTAAAGACGAAAGCCTATTAGTTTAGATGGCTGCATGGCCTCTGGGTAAGCATAAATTATTTTCCATATGCCCCCTCTGTTGCTAAGAATAAAGGGGAGATAAAGTAAGCCAAATCACTGGTCGCTGAAGTAAAACATACGAGCAGGTCGGTCTTCACACACGATACAAAGTAAGGGTGGGCAGCTACGTACAGTAAATGGACATTCAGGGAGATGAATTCTAAACGTACCAGCAGGTACAACAGTTCTAAGCTGAACCACCAGAGAGGCATCCCCCAGCTTGATTTTTTTCTTTCCTCCTATGGCTCGCTAGTGCCTCAAAGATGGAATCTGTTTTGTCCTGTCATAAAATTTGTCAGAATTCATCTGGAGCTCCTTTCCCAAACTCCCTCTATCCTTTCCCATACATCAAATTTCTAATTATCTCCCAGGAAACAGCTATGATTGCATAAAATTCCCTTTTCTCAGAAGGTTGTTTCCATCTTTCTCTTTAAACACACACACACACCCAACAACGAAAAACCTTTCGGACACCTTTCAGGGCCCCATAAAATAGACCTATTCTCATGCTTTCCCTGTTTTTCCAGGCAGAGTACCTTACTCCCCTGACTGTTAGTTACCCTTTGCACTTTGTGTGTGTCTCTACATCTTACCACATCATATGGTAAGGGTACCTTTAAAGTTATTTATGGCCCATTAGACTTGACGAGAACTAAATATCTAATGAATCATAGAATAATTTAAATTCTGGGCAGAGTTGACAAACTGAGATTCCTGCAAGAAGGCAAGCCGCTGTAGGAGTTGGATTTTTTTGGAGAACTGCAGCACTAACACATGGTTATGGTGAGAAACGCAACTCACCAGGAGAGCAGAGCAGGGAGTAGTGGCCGCTGGGAGTAACAAAGGAACTCTTGCTGAAAACTGGAGCCACGTGTTCTCAAAATTTGACTTGAGCGGTGTCTCCACCTTACTGGTTGCTTCAGTGTCTTTCCAGTGTTTTCTAAGACAAACAAAACCAAAAACCTACATAGCTAATAACATCCTGTGTGACTTGAGACCCCCTAAGGTTTGTATCTTCACTATATCTCCCATTTCTTCTTGCCCTCTCTGCTTTCTGGCCTTCATTCCTTCCACCATTCAGCTCTTTCCGCGCTTTTCTCTTTATTAAACGCTCCTCCTGTCAATTCCACCTCGAATTCCTCAACCCAACCACCCCACACCTCTGTTGGTACTGCTAGTCACAATGCAGCATTGGTCACAATGTTTTAAGTGGTAATCACGGTTTGCTGTCTCCACGTACAGATTCTGAGTTGCAAGAAGACAGATCCTTTATCTGCTTACCCTTATTTTATCTCTAGAAACAACTGTAGTGCCTGGCAGGAGGTAAACAGTAAATATTTGTGAAAAGAAGGAAGTGTACTAAAATTATGTTATCGATTTTTTATTTTTTATTATTTTTTTTAACGTTTATTTATTAGAGAGACCCAGAGCGTGAGCAGGGGAGGGGCAGACAGAGGGGGAGACACAGAATTTGAAGCAGGCTCCAGGCTCCGAGCTGTCAGCACAGAGCCTGATGTGGGGCTCGAACTCACAAACTGCGAAATTATGACCTGAGCCAAAGTTGGTTGCCCAACCAACTGAGCCACCCAGGCGCCCCTATTGAATTAATTTTTAAATGCATGGATGCACGAATGGAAATGAGGAAGGCTTCAAGGTTCCATTGTAAAGCCACAATAAAACAAATTGTGAACAAGGGGACAAAGCTATGTAATACCTTACTGTGCACCTTTAACTTACACATTAAGTCAATACACCAATAGCAAGGAATTAACGAATAATACTTGATATGTATATTAAGTGTGTCTATTAATGCCAGTATAAATAATTTGAAATAGGGAAGATAGAAAGTACTTGTAAAAAGTTCTTTTTCAATTTCATTAGTGGTGGAGAATAGATAGCATGGTAACAAATGGTAACCTTTAGCCCTTAGAGAGGAGTTGTGCTTCTGCCAGATCTTTTTCAGCTATGGTTTCACTACATTGTTCTATTATAGACTGATCTTTCCCCTTTTGTGCTTTACTTGAGAGAAATAAAATCTCACCGAGTGTAATTTTAATGTGAAAACACAAAAGTCCACATAGAACAATAAAAATTGCCTGCCGCAAGATAAGAAGTCAAAATCAATAGTGATCAAGAAAATATTTAACTACTAAAAGACCAGCAAATGAATAAAAATACTTCAAAAGTCTAATAGAAAATTAAATAATATCATAATCTCATTGCTTGCCACACATACGTTTGAAATATTTTTTTTTCTCAGTAAAATATTTAAATGATGCTCATTCAAATGCTTTTTTTTTTTTAATTTTTTTTTTCAACGTTTATTTATTTTTGGGACAGAGAGAGACAGAGCATGAACGGGGGAGGGGCAGAGAGAGAGGGAGACACAGAATCGGAAACAGGCTCCAGGCTCCGAGCCATCAGCCCAGAGCCTGACGCAGGGCTCGAACTCACGGACCGCGAGATCGTGACCTGGCTGAAGTTGGACGCTTAACCGACTGCGCCACCCAGGCGCCCCCAAATGCTTTTAATAAAAAAAGTGCTCTTAATATAAGCAAATTTTGCTTAAAAAATACATCTGAGATTTCTTTTCAAATATGTGTGTGTTACATACACATATTCATATATGTACATACACATTATATATTCAAATAGGTATATAAATGATAGGTATTAATAAAATACATTCTTACATAAAATTGTGTAACTTTATATTAAGCATATATCTGTACATTTAGACAACCTTAGAGTTTGGGAAATAGACTTTTCAGGGGTAATTTTTAACCATCTGTTATTTTTCAAAAAATAGATGCCTTGCTCCCATATCACCTATTCGTTTCCACTTCATGGCTACATATTCAATGTACAATGAGGTGTGTTGCAGGGGATTTAATTAGGAATGACACCCACCGAGCTATCACAACCTGGGAAGTGTCCTGTGTGCTTCTTCCTACCCAGAGCGATAAACACTAACCAGAATTTTATATTCATCTTTCACTTTTTTCTCTATACCTTTATCATATATCTCTCCCCAAGAAAGTTCTTTATTTTTCTCTTACTGAGCTATACATAAGTATTTAATCAGTCCTGTAACTTAATTTTTTATTTAGTTAGATATTAAATATGTGAGGGATAGTTCTGTCACTTTCACAGGGAAAAAGGTATTTATGGGAATGTTATATCATTTTATTCACTTTTTGTGGATATTCTGTTTTTCATATTTATGTCTTAAAAACAGGGCTCCTGAAGATAGCTAGTGCATGTGTGCAATCATTTCTCTATTGTATATTATCCAGGCATGCAATGGCTGGCTAAACACTAAAGTCTTTTTCAAAAAGATCTTAAGTTTATTTTGAAGAGAGAGTGAGGGAGGGGCACAGAGAGGGAAGGAGAGAGAGAATCCCAAGCAGTCTCTGCACTGTCAATGCACAGCCTGATGCAGAGTTTGATCCCACGAACCGTGAGATCATGTCCTGAGGTGAAACAAAGAGCCAGATGCTCAACCAACTGAGCCACCATGTGCCTCATAAAACTGTGGAGTCTTTTTTTTAATGTTTGTTTGTTTTTGAGGGAGAACAAGTGAGTGGGGAAGGTGCAGAGAGAGAGGGAGACAGAGAATCTGAAGCAGGCTCCGTGGTATCAGCGCTAAGCCCAACACGGGACTCGAACTCAGGAACTGTGAGATCATGACCTGAGATGAAGTCAGATGCTTGACCGACTGAGCCACCCAGATGACCTCAAACCATTTTTTCAAAGTGACAACTTTAATGTGTCTTTCTGTCAGAAGCGAATGAGGAGTTCTCATTGCTCTTTATCGTCCAACCTTGGCAGCATTCCCACACTTTCTAATTTTTCTAATCGTGTCAAAATGGTGTATTCTTCTTCTATGTCTATGTGTTTAAGTATACAGTTCTGTTAGTATATTCACAGAGCTAGGTAACTGTCAACACAACTTAATTTAGGGACCTTTTTATCACCCCAGAAAGAACCCATTAGGAGTTATTCCACACCTCACCCTTTGCCACAGTTCCAGGCAATCACTAATGTATTTTTGTCTATACAGATTTGTCTACTCGGACTATTTCCTATAAATGTAATCATACAATATGTGGTGATTTATGGTAGACTTTTTCACTTAACATACTGTTTTCAGGGGTCATTCAGTGTTCACATGAATCTACTGATTCTTTATATTACTAAATCAAATTTCGTTGTATGGATATACCACATTTGCTTATCCATTCTCAGTTAATGGACATTTGTGTTTCCACATTTTGGCTATTAAGAATAACACTGCTATGAACATTCATATACAAGGTTTTATGGGACACATGGTTTTATCTATCTTAGGTACATACCTGAGAGTGGAACTACTGGGTTATACGGTAACATTATGTTTATTTAACAATTTGAGGAACTGTTAAGCTGTTTCCCAAGTAGCTGCACCATTTTACATTCCTGCCAGCGATATATTAGGATTCCATTTCTCCACAACCTTGTCAACACTTATTATGTGTGTTATTGGTTATAGTCATCCTATTAGGTGTGGAGTGATTATTTCACTGAGGCTTTGATTCTATTTCCCTCATGACTAAGTCAAGCATCTTTTCATAGGCTTCCTGGCCATTTGTACACCATCTTTGAAAAGATGTTCATTCAGATATTTGATGCAAATTTAATTAGATTGTTTGTCTTCCTATTGTAAATTTTTTATTCATTCCAGATATAAGTTTTATATCAGACAAATCCAGCGAGCAAGCTCTGTGTCAGGTTAAATAATGACAATACTCTGTAAATAGACATTTTCAGGGAGATACAAGACAGTTTAATGATAATTCTCTGAGGATGGGGCTTTCTGAGAAGCCACACACTCCTTCTATCCCCTCCAGTGGCTGTAAGGCTGCTGCTTTTCATAGCTCCTGTGGTTGGGAGGCTGATGATTTTCAAGGCTACTTTAGAGGTGGGGAGAATAGGACTTACATCCAAAACACATAAATAATCTTCACATTTCAATAAGCCAAAAATTTGATTTAAAAATTGGCAAGAAATTTAAGAGACTTTGAGAGAAGAGTTATAAACGACAAATTAGAACATGAAAAGAAAGTCAACATGAGTAGTCACTAGGCAAATATAAACTAAAATCATAGTGAGATGACACTGGTTATCCTCTAGAATGGATAAAAATAAGCATCTTAATACCAAGTGCTGATGAAAACATAGTGCAACCAGGATTATATTACTCGGATGGTGGGAATGAAAAAAAGTGGTACGCTTTGGGAAAGTTAGGAATTTCTTACTCAGAAAATTTCTCATGTGCTCCAGCAATTCTACTAGAAATTTACCCAGGAGGAAGGAGAACTTCTACCGCTACAATTTAGAAAAAAATTCAAATATCCCTCAAGAGGTGAGGGGATTAACAGATTGCATTACACCCATACAATGTGATGCCATCAGCAACTAAAAGGAAAGTTCCTCATTTATGCGAAAGTATGGATGAATTTCAAATGCATTACACTGAAGAAAAAAGCTAGACACAAAAGACCATATACTGTATGCTTCTACTTATATGACATTCCAGAAAAGGTAAAACATTAAGGACAGAAAATGGATCAGAGTTTGCCAAAGACTGGGTGTGGGGGAATGGAATTGACTACAATGAGGTTCAAAGGAAATATTTAGAATGATGGTAAATTTTCAATATCTTGAGCGTAATGATAGTATTGTCCATATTTATCACAAGTCATTGCACTAGGCACTTAAAAGGGTTGAATTTTACAGTGTGAAAAGTATAATTCAGTAAATGTAACAAAATATTAAACCCAGATGTCAACCCAGCTTTGCTAAAAATACATTTTTAAAAGATAGAATTATTTGTACATTTTAATAGATAAATTCAAAAAATATAATTATTTTTAATAGAAAAAATTGGCAAAAAATACTATCAAGTTCATAACTAGTGTCAAAACAAAGGTATAAGTTACACAAAAATCTACAAAGACACATAAAAACTTCACTTAGGACACTGAGAAGTCTGTATTGAAATAGTTTAGAGATGATCTAGATAGATGGGAAGATACCATGTTCATGGATTAGAAAAATGTAATGTTAGATGGCAGTTTTCCGTGATTGAGTCATGAATCGAAGTTGAATTTGTTGACTCAGCAACTATTTACTGAGTACCTGTCCTTGCCCAAGCCTCTCCTGTTTTAGGTGCTTGAAATGTACACATAAACACATCCAAAATAACTTGTGCAATTTTGAGTTCATAGTCCATCTGGGTAGCAGACAGGTGAGAGGGAAGTAAAATAACAATAGGCATATGAATACATAAACCACTTACTATGTTAGAAGGTCACATTTGACTATGAACTAAAAAGAGGGGCAACTAAATGACCCGAAGTGGGGAGAGAAATGTGGCAGGTTACACTTTTAAATGGAACTTGCTTTAAAATCAGCTTGCTTACTATAAAATATATATGGAAAATGAAGTGGGTCAAAATAACTAATTGGTAATGAAAAACTATATACATTAGAGAGATGAGCTCTATCAGATACTAAGACCATTTTAAAGTTTCACTAATAATGTAGTATTGTATTAGTGATGAGTTCACAAAGGAACAGAAAGGGAGAACCCATAAATATACCCAAAGATACATAGAAAGTATGTAAGTAGGGAAAAATAGATCATTTGGTTAATGGTCCTAGAGTAAAACTCTACTTCATCTATACTCAAATAACTTCAAACAGGTTAAGGAGTTAAATATAAAAGACAAATTATTTAAGGTAGCAATATAAGGGAATATCTTTTATGAAATTGTGGTATGAATAAAATAAGGTTAAAAATTATAAGAGGTTCTTAAGGGGGATAAAAAATGAAACTGTACTTGACAACTTTTTAATTTCACTATGTGACCACTTTATTAGTAATCAAGAAAAGGTGACTTAAATTCACAATATCCTTCCACGTTCATTAGGCAAAAATAGAAACTGACAACTTTTAGTAACAGCAAGGATGTGAAAAAATGGTTACCGTTATACTGTGCTCACAGGAGTTGGGAGTAGCATAACTTCTTTGAAAACAAAATCATGATGCCTAATAAAATTTTTGAATATATGGTCCTCAAGCCATAAGCAAGAATGTTCAAAAGATCATCATTTTTTTTTAATTTATTTTTTTTTCAACGTTTATTTATTTTTGGGACAGAGAGAGACAGAGCATGAACGGGGGAGGGGCAGAGAGAGAGGGAGACACAGAATCGGAAACAGGCTCCAGGCTCCGAGCCATCAGCCCAGAGCCTGATGCGGGGCTCGAACTCCCGGACCGCGAGATCGTGACCTGGCTGAAGTCGGACGATTAACCGACTGCGCCACCCAGGCGCCCCAAGATCATCATTTTAAATGAATTAGAGAAGCAAATCTATATAGCTACATCTCAGGAGCATGACAACGGGCACACAAAGTTACAGATGAAAGCCTATAGTATTTATTACATTAATATAGATTCCAAAATTAAGCAAAATAAATCTAGTTATGGAAATATACATATATGGCAAAACTACATAGCCAAGATTGATTAACACAACTTCTTGGGTTTACTTTTTAGAGGTGGGGAAGGGTAGTAATTGGAGAGTGGCACATAGGGACTTAAAACATTAAATATTTTATTAAGCTTCATGTGAGTGGGGCAGTTATCTGTTTTTGGACTGAATGTGTAAATTATTTTCTAAATATATTTCATAATATAAAATTTTAAAGAATTGGATACATGTCCACCTAATTTATGGCCTATGATCATCTTACATAGTCCATTTTATAGATCTATAAAGCCCCATTTAATATTTTGTTTGCAAAGTTTAAATTCTTAACTGGGAATTAAAGTTAACTTGGACTTTTTAATTTAATGGAGCAGATTTAACATTCCCAGGAGAAATCAGGGGTACCTTTAAAAAATAAGGGTTATTAATGCTATCAAAAGTTTCCATTAGTTTTCTGATAAATTTCAATTTTAAAACTGATTTATCTTTCCTCCACATAACAGGCCAGAATGTATTAACAATACTTAAGTCAGTCATAACAAAACCTATACTGGGAGTTAACACTTGACAAATACCTGCTATGTGTCAGTACCTTTTTTAATTGAGAGAACATAGACAAAATACTCTCATAAAGCTCACATTGTCATGGGAGGAGAAAACCAATAAACAAAAGGATATAAGCATAGAATGTTGGAAGGCAATGAAAGTTATGGAGAAAATTGAAGCAGAGAAGGATGATGAGAAAAGACTTCCCTGAGAAGATGAACTCCTGCAATGACTTAAAGCTAGTGACTGGGACTGTTAAAAAGAATCCTTGGGGAAGAGCATCCAGGAAAAGAAACTTCTGTAGGCTCGGAGGCTGGAGCATGCCTGGTGTAGATGAGAAACGCAGGGTCAACATAATGGATGGACCCAGTGGGTTATCAGGGACAGCAGAGTAGGAAACAACATCATAGCAGGGGGTAGATCTTTAGGACTTAGACATGAGAAGAGATCTGGATTTCATTCTTTAAATTTTTTAATGTTTATATTTGAGACAGAAAGCTTGCACACAGGCAAGAAGAGGGGAGGGGCAGAGAGAGAGGCGGAGGGGGGCGGAAACACAGAATCCGAAGCAGGCTCCAGGCCCCGAGCTGTCAGCAACAGAGCCAGACAAGGGACTTGAACTCACAAACTTCCAGATCATGACCTGAGCCAAAGTGCGACATTTAACCAGCTAAGCCACCCAAGCGCCCCTCGATTTTATTTTAAATGAAACTGACAATTTGTTTTCTAATTCTATTCTATGGACTTAAATTGTAACAGGATCATGTGGAAAGCAAGGAGAATTCACTGCAGTTGGGGAAGGCGCACAAGCAGAGGGACAAGTCAGGAGGCTATCACAATAATCCAGGTAAGTGATGTTGGTGCCTTGGACTATGTTTTGTTAAGAAGATGGTGAGGTTTTTGTCTTTTTAAGCTTAGACAAAACTTAATTCATGTGGAACGTTACAGCAGAAGAGTCAAGGGTGACTTGAATATTTTTGTTCTGAAAAACTGAAAAATAAACTTGCTATTTTTCTATGATGGGAAGACTACAGGTGGAGTATGTTTAGAGAGAAAGATCATGAGTTCACTTTTTTCAGTTTGAGATTTATATGTGAGCCTGGGGTTCAGAGAAGTGTGGGCTGAAGACATAAATGTCAGTTAAATATATGGTATTTGCGGTCATTAAGGGAGTGTGAGAATATAAAAAATACCTAAGGGGACAGTGCCTGAGCCCTGGAGTTTTTCATTATTATGAGGTCTGGAAGAAAAAAAACAAAAAATAAACACAAAAACAGCAAAAGCATAAGGAAGTGTGGTTGTTATTGGGGGTTGGGGTAAGGACCAAGAGTGAATTTTGTCCTGGAAATGTAGGATATATGTCAAACAAGGAAAGGGTCACCAACTGTGGCACATACTGCTCATAGACAAGGTAAGATGTGGACCAAGAATGGATTGTTGAATTTACCAGTACTGAAGTTAAGTCACTAGTAACTTTGAAAACTCTCTTGGTGCACTGGCGTTTGAACGAAAGCTGTTTTGAATAGTTGAAGGGAAAAAAAAGAAAGGAATTGAAAATAGAAAAGATAGACAACCACCAAGAGTTTCATTATAAAAACAAAAAAAGAAATAAGGCAGTTGCTGCAGAGGAATGTGGGGTCCAGACAAAATTTTTGTAACAGTGGGAGAAATCACAGCGTATTCTATATGCCAATGAGAATGATCAAGTACAGAGGGTGATTGTGTGAGCCCTGTCCCTGAACAGAGAGAAGAAATGGAATTTGATGTACAAGTGGAGAAAGGGATTTTGCAAAGGAGCACAGACCATGCAGGTTACAGGAGTGAAGGTTAAGTACAGGATGCTCACAGTGGTACTTCTGTAAATTAGGGAAGGGGAGCTAGGAAAAGATCGTTTCTCTTCAAAATCTCCATGTCCAAGAATCTCAGATACTGAGAAAGTAGAAAACCAAATAGACTAGGATTGTGTGATAATAGATTGCTCCAATAGCCCACTTAAAGTTCGTGGTCTTGAGGTTTAGATGAGAGTGATAATTATGGTGACATGTTTTTCTTCTAGTCACACTGATGCTTGGGCAGAGGTAGAGAATACAAGATATGGAAGAGATTTGAGGTATACGCAAGATAACAATTAAAGTTTGGTTGTGGGGTGTAAACTGATGAGGGACATGGGTACCTGAGAGAAACCTGAAAAAGTAAAATTTGTATGGAATTAACAGATTGTTTATATGGGTTTGAAGGATGGTTTGATCAGAGAGCAGATGCTTGCAATGGAAATGATGAGAGTTTACAGGGATTGCTGATCGCTCATAAGGGATGTACACATTTGTTGATCTTTGCCTTGAATGGAACTTTTAGATCATTAGATTCAGTGACTCCATTGTTGTATGGACTTCTGAGAATAATATACTGAAAAGTTACTGTTTTAGTTTTTATTGCTAAGATTTTAATATTTACCTAAGTTTTATTGTATTAAAGCACTGAATACTCTAATTTTAATACAAAAATTCTTACCTTAATTCTTAAGAATATTTTTAAATTCTTTTTTAATTGCAGCATAGTTGACACACAATGTTATATTGCTTTCAGATGTAAAACAGTAATTCAACAATTCTATATGTTACACTGTGCTCACTAAAAATGTAGCTAGCACTTACCGCTGTACAATGTTATTCCAGTACCTTTGACTACATTCCCTATGCTGTGCCTTTGATCTTCATGACTTAGTCATTCCATGACTGGAAGTCCATACCTCCCATGTCCCTTGACCCATTTTGCCCACCCCCCACCCCCTACTCCTCTGGCAACTACCAGTTTTTTCTTGGTGTTTGAGTCTTACTCTGGTTTTTTGGTTCTTTTTTTTTTTTTTTTTTTTTAATTTTTTTTTTCAACGTTTATTTATTTTTGGGACAGAGAGAGACAGAGCATGAATGGGGGAGGGGCAGAGAGAGAGGGAGACACAGAATCTGAAACAGGCTCCAGGCTCTGAGCCATCAGCCCAGAGCCCGACGCGGGGCTCAAACTCACGGACCGCGAGATCGTGACCTGGCTGAAGTCGGACGCTTAACCGACTGCGCCACCCAGGCGCCCCTCATTTGTATTTTTTAGATCACACATATAAGTGAAAAAATACGATATTTGTCTTTTTCTGTCTGACTTCACGTAGCCTAATACGCTCTAGGTTCATCTAGTGGTCACCAGTGAAAAGATAATATTCTTTTTCATAGCTGAATATTACTCGCCTGTGTGTGTGTCAGGGGGCGGTGTGTATCACATCTTCTTTATCTATTTGTCTATTGATAGACCCTTGGATTGCTTCCATATCTTGGATACTGTAAATAATGCAATAAACATAGGGGTTCATGCGTCTTTTCGAATCAGTGTTTTTGTTTCCTTTTGGTAACTACCCAGTAGTGGAATTAACAGATTTCAGGGTATATCTATTTGTAATTTGTTGAGGAATCTATATACTGTTCCACCAGTGATATGTGAGGGTTCCCTTTTTTCCAAATCCTCCCCAGCATGTATCTCTTGGTTTTTTGGTACTAGCAATTTTGACAGGTGTAAAGTGGTATCCCATTGTGGTTTTGATTTTCTTTTCCCTGTTGATTGGTGATACTGAGCATTATTCTGTTAATTCTGGCAAAAAATTGTAAATGTTCCTTTCTGTAATAAACAAAAGTTGATGATACAAGGATATATTGGGACATGCATCAGATGTGGCCGTAAAAAGGGCCCACAAATAGATTGACTTAAATAACAGAAATGTTCCTTTTCCCATGGAAATAGGGGAGCTGCATCTTCAAGGCTGTCACGAAGCTCTGTGTTGGCATTCAGGGAATACAGTTGTTTCCAAGTTCGTTCTTCTCCCATCATCCAGGGCAAGCACAGCTCTTAAACCTTTTTTGTCTTTTTGTGTAATGTTTACTAGATACATGAATAAAATGCTTCAGGTTAAAAAGGAAACAAATAACATTGAAATACCATGATTAAAACATATAAATGTGTGCTTCTTTGACCCTCTAAATTCTTCTATTTTGAAAGTGTACATTATAGCCATAAATACCATAATTTTGAAGCAATTGTGAACGTAAGCAGGATTTTAAGATACTTGCAGTGGTTGAAACAGGATTTGAGAATATTTGTGATTTCTGTATTTTCTAAAGCCACAAGTACTATTAATTCTGTGGTTTACTGTTTACATTTTCAACAGAAGACAGTCATAAATTAATAAAAATGAAGATAAACTTATTCAGTAAGTTTCACAGGTAAGTTGAATTCCATCCACTGATAACTCTTGGGTCAAGAATGAAAAGCTGCTTCTCTAGGACATTTACATCATCTTCATTCCCGGTCATTCTGAATACAAGTAGGAAAAGAAGCTGAGGTTCTGAAAAGTTAGGCCTGAAAAATTGACACAGAGTACTTCCAGTCATTCCATTTTAGATAAACCAATCACAGGATGACACCCAACTGCAAGGACCAGGGCAAGGACAACCCAGTCATGCATCAAGAAGAAGAAAGAACGGAGTGTGAAGGCCTCCAGCAACTCTGTCACAAAGGACACACCCTTCTTTTCCATTTCTCCTTTCCATTCCCTTTTGGGATGATTTTTTGTTTGTTTTGTTTTTAGGGGCAATTTTGCTTGCAGATCTGTTTCTTCTGGGTACTCTCTCAGTCATTTGGAAAATCTTCTAACATTAGGTTTTCAGAGGATGTTTTACTTGGAGGTGTGGTGACTATACAATTTGAAGACTTTTTTTATGATTGAGGTATAACTGGCATACAATATTGGTTTCAGGTGTCTAGCGTAGTGATTCAACATATGTATACAATGCAAAATAGTCACCACAATACATCTACTTACCTGTTACCTTACAAAGTTAATACAATCTCACTGAGTATACACCCTAGGCTGTATGTTACATCCCCATAACTTACTTTAGAAGGGGAAGTAGGTACTTGTTAATCTCCTTCGCCCATTTTGCCCTCATCCCCACCTGTCTGGCAACCACCAATCTTTTCTCTGCATCTGTGAGGCTGGGTTTTGTTTTGAAGACATTTTTAGCATCATACAATACAAACGCAGGGGGATTATTCAGAGATAGGAAAAATGCAAGTGTATATGATCCAGTGTATCATCCAAGTTGGCCTTTATATGGGAGATTTTGTTAAATATTTCTTGAAATAGGTGTGCCATCTGCCAAATCAGACATTAAATATGTATAAAATTGTTGAAAAATTATTTCTTAGGCATGTATATATATGCACATATATATTACGTTTCCTTTCTTTGCTTTGGGTTCTAAATCATAAAAATTTATTTTTCTATGCTTAAATTAGTAGATAACAAAATAACTTCTTAAACTCACAGTATAATTATAAGGTGACCTTCTAACATTACCTAAGGCAGAAGTAGCAATTGTGTGCGATGAAGATGGCTCTCCATTAGATATTCTACCGTAATATGTCTACGACCGGTGAGACCCGAATCCTTGTGCTTCTGGAAGTTACGTGGTGGAAGAATTCGTTTATATGACTTTATTTATCAGAACATTTCAATTTGAAAAAATATTACCTATCTTAATTTTATCTCACTTGTAATCACCTCAAATAAAAATAAAGATCAAAAATAAGGGTAAAATGGGCTGCTGATACCAGGAAAAGTTTGCTGCCGGGAAATCAGTTCCAGGTGATTGATCTGCCTGGGGCTCATTTTTACTTCAGGGCAGAGGTATATACTCAATGCTTATTTTAGGGGTTTATTTAGTCTGTCTTAAAACCATGGTTTTCTTATTTAACTGGGAAGGATGAATGAATGCTTTTTTGTCATTATAAATAGAATATATTCTCTTAGACCTACTTAGCACTGATAATTTTATCACTATGCCTGTATCAGTGTTTTTTTTTTTTGGTGTGATTTTAAAGTAACCTCTACACCCAACGTAGGGCTTAAATTCACAACCCCAAGATCAAGAGTCGCATGCTCCACTGACAGAACCAGCCATGTGCTCCGCCATCAGTGTTTCTTAACCTTTCTTAGGGAACCATTCTAGAAACTGGCTAAAAGCTATGGACTCGTTCCCCAGAAAAAAAAAAGACCTATATGACTCAAATTTTGCATAGAATTTTCTGTTTACTGACACCCAATATTCTTCCAGAGGCATCCTTAGAGTTCAAGTTAGGACCTGTTGAAAAACCTGCTTCTTCTACATTTTCAGGTAATGGCAGAGAAATCTGAGTGTGGCCAGATCATTTTTTTTTTTTTTTTGCATGTCATATGTGTAACAGATAATCTGTTGATTGTGCTGGTCTCCCTGCTACCAAAATGATCTTGGCTATTTTCACATTTTTTTCTTGGTGAATATATATTAACAATATCTTTTTACTCTAGTTCTCACTGATCCAAACTAGCAGAAGTAAGTGATGCTGTGGATCATCCAAAATTAGGCATTTTTCACAAGCATGTAGACTTAGCTAACCTAACATTTATTTGAAGCAATTTAAACCTTAGTTGTATTTTCATTACTTTAAATTAAAAAAAATTTTTTTTAATGTTCATTTTTGAGAGAGAGGAAGAGAGAGAGCATGAGCAGGGGAGGGGCAGAGAGAGAGGGAGACACAGAATCCGAGGCAGGCTCCAGGCTATGAGCTATTAGCACAGAGCCTGATGGGGGATTCAAACCCACCATCCGTGAGAGGATGACCTGAGCTGAAGTCAGACAGTTAACCAACTGAGACACCCAGGTGCCCCTATTCTCTTTACTTTTAATATTAAATTGTGTGCATTTCTCAGTATATATTAGCCTAGAAGAGACAAAAGTGTATTGAAAGATAGAAGACATTTCACGTATATAACCGGATGGTGGGTGGGTTGTCCCAAAATTGGTGACTAGATCCCAAAGCTGAGAACATAGAAGTACTAAGCTCCCACTTTGTCCAGAGATAGGCTCCAAATGGACATGAGAGTCCTGCCTGCAAAGCTGTACTAAGGGATCAGAACGAACCCTGGAAAACTATACAGTCCTAAGTGGCACAGTACGGCATAGACTGGATTTGCTTGAAATCCGCACCTCGCCACACAATTCTGTAATTGTGAGCAAGTCCATCTCCTGGCCTCTCAGTCCCTCAGTAAGATGGGAATAATAGTAACTGTGAAAATAGAATTTATTCAGTTATACTTAGCACATGGTAAACACTCAGTGGTGCTTAGATCCAGCATCTAGTAAGTCCTTAATATTTTCTGTGCTTCAGTGTCCTCCTTTTGAAATAACGATTTCATAAAGCTATTATGAAGATCAAGTGCCAACATAGATGTAAATAAATGTAAAAGTACCTGGACCCTGGTAAGTAGTCAATAAGGGTGTTATTTTGTCCATAGTTGGTACAAACATCCCCCCAGCCACCACCACCACCATGTGTATGTGTAAAAAAAATTGGGAAGTAGAAGGGACACAGTTGAAGGCATGGGTGTGGTGAGCCCTGTGGAGAGGAAAGTATGTTCTTTGATGAGAGTTATTCTATCCAGGACAGAATTGTTCCTCCCCCTGCAAAGTAAAGTGAGACAGAGGCTCCTTTAGAATCACTCAGATTAAGGCTCCCTGTAGAAGGGGCAGGGACTTCATTTCCTTAAAGAATGCTTGTTTGAGCCAAAGTCTTGCTGCAGTGCCATATTTCCAGTATTCTTCCCCACTCTGTTAAGTGTCTGATGATTCTTTAGGGACCACCTCCAGTGACCCTGCAGCTTGCCTTAACTTTCAAACCAGATAAGCTCTCTTGTATAGGCACACAATACTTTCCTTTATGGAACTTCTGAGAGTTGACACTTGACTATTTATTTTGGGTCTATTTGTTTAATGATGATATATCTTACTAAGATACAGGCTCATTAAGACACTGTATTTTCATATCTCCAGTGCCTAGCTCAATAACTAGCTCATAGTTAAGTATTTGGTAAATTTTTGTAAATGATGCAAATTGGGGGATAGAATAATCAGTGTTCAGGTGTTACAGAGTTTTCTATGATCAAAGGCAACACAGTGCTAGGTTAGTTTAGATATAAAAGAAAAAGATTAATTCTGGTTAAATGATCATAGGAAGTTTATCATGTAAGTGTAGGATTAGAATGAGAATTTGTAGAGTCCTACCTGGGTGGCTGAATCTGTTGAGGGTCCAACTCTTGATTTTGGCTCATGTTGTGATCTCAGGGTCTTGAGATCGAGCCCTGTGTCAGCCTCTGCACTGAGCACGGAGCCTGCGTGAGATGTGCGCATGCTCCCTCTTTCTGTCTGTCTGTCTCTCTCTCTCTCTAAAAAAAAAAAAAAAAAAAAAAAAAAAAAAAAAAAAAAAAAAGAATTTGTAGAAAGGTAGATGGCAATAAACAAGTTGGAGGGGAGAAAAATCTAAGAAAACGTAGATGTGCTAAATGTACTGGATTGTGAATAAATGAATTTGGGAAAGAAGCAGATTGTGCTGAAAAATCAAAGCATCTATAATTGTGAGGAATTTGTCATAGTACATCCTCTTCAATATGATGGTAATTATTTGGATAATTTCCCATAAAAACTAGTTAGGTATTGAATTTTTTTTTTTAATTTTTTTTCAACGTTTATTTATTTTTGGGACAGAGAGAGACAGAGCATAAACGGGGGAGGGGCAGAGAGAGAGGGAGACACAGAATCAGAAACAGGCTCCAGGCTCTGAGCCATCAGCCCAGAGCCTGATGCGGGGCTCGAACTCACGGACCGCGAGATCGTGACCTGGCTGAAGTCGGACGCTTAACCGACTGCGCCACCCAGGCGCCCTAGGTATTGAATTTTTTAAACAGAGAAGAACATGCGCTGTATATCAGACAAGGCTTCGTATAGAAAATCAAAACTAGTTGAGGTATTCTGAGCAAAAAGTAACTTAACAGAGGATTAGGTAATTTTTAAATTACTGCAAGAGTTGGAGAAGTGAGCTCCATTTTGGGCCTCCAGAGCTGGCTGTAAAATCTTTCTCAAAACCCAAGAAGCTAGAAAATAGACACTAAAACTCTGCAGAAAAGTTTTAAAACTGGTGGGAAAAAAAAAAAACAACAAAAAACACACTTCATATCAATATGACTGATCTGATCACCAATAGAAACAAAACAGGTCAAATGTATAAAATGTCTCCGTATTATTCCTGCTTTTCAAATATCATATCATTGCAAATAATTGGCAAAACCTAACATGGATCAAGAAACCCAACAGTGCAGCTTCCGGGTTGGTGAACACATTGATGTACTAGGAGGATGGGGTGTACTCAGGGCATGGATGCTCTCTCCACCCCTTTACCTTGTACCGTGTGTCCCTTTATAATATAATAAACTCTTCATAAAAGAAGCAGAATCTAGAAGTTTCTGAGAAGAGCATTTGAGTTCCTACCAGGGCGTCTTGCAATGAAATATGCCAGCAGCTGCAATCCAATGCAATCCTCTCACACCTTCATGATGTTTCCCTTGGCCAGAAATATACTAAGTATCTCCAGAATAGAAACATTCAGCAAATTATGGCAAGACAGAGGCACATAAAATATTCACTGGATTTTCACAAGTATTGTAATGCTGTGCTAGCCAGCAGAACTACTTTTTATGTTATTGTAGGGATATTTAGAATAGCACAGACTGAAATAGAATGGAAACTGTTCTCTGGGAGCACCTGGGTGGCTCCATCAGTTAAGCATCTGACTTTGGTTTGGGTCATGACCTTGAGGTTCCTGAGTTTGAGCCCCACATCAGGCTCTCTGTTGTCAGTGCAGAGCCTGCTTTGGATCTTCTCTCTCTCTCTTTGTCTCTGTGTGTCCCTTCCCTGCTCACTCTCTCTAGTTCAAAAATAAACATTAAAAAAAAAAAAAACAGAACCTGTCTTCTGTTGGTAAAATCACAAAGAAGTGAATAGATCAGCAACCATTACAGTTGCTCTAATGCAGAATTGTCTCAAAACGACCTTCTCATCTAAGCACTCTTTCTACTCGTGATGGTGTAACTGAAGAAATAAAATGTATTTGAATCCTTAAAAAAAAAAAAAGAAAAGAAAAAATCTAAGAACTATAGTCATGGCTTATCACCATCCTTCTTTTTCTTTCCATACCATACTGCCAGGTGGAAGACCTGAAGTTTGATAGGGTCAATCCCCAATACCTCAAGCCTTAGCTTGGCTTGAAGCTAAGAGACTGATTTGATGAAGTTGGTGAGGGAGGAAAGAAGTCCCAAGCTGGTTACCCCCGTCCATGTCTATACACAAATGTGGTGCTTTCATATAAGACAGAACTTCCAGCCGACCTAACAGATGACTTTGTTTTTTCAGCGTTGGTATATGAATTTATTCCCTTTAATGTACATAATCAACATGTTTAAAAAATTCTTAAGCTGAACTTGTACTGTAACAATATTTCGATTCTTAAAGGAGGGATCAAAAGTTTAGTACATCTTTTGAGTTGTTTCCCACTGAAAGGAGAGGAAGAGAAATCTGGGCAAAAAAACTAACATTTGAAAGCAAACAAACATCAGGCTTTAGATTTTGGAAAAAAATTTTGAGGTAATCACTAAACTTTCATTAGTTTTAAAATATTATTACAAAAATATTGCCTATGAGTGTTACACTTCCAAGAACAGCATCCACATTTGGTTAATCACCAATAATCCATTCATCTAGCTGACGTATAGCCATGGCCAGTCCACTGCCTACACCCCAGCCTACATTTTGCTTTTTACAGTCCTTGCATTTGGAATTGAAAGTCAGGATCCTTGCCAATAAAACAACCACCTCCAATGTTTTCAATATTGCTACCATCACCCTGGCAACACAGAAGATAGGACATAAATAGTTGCTCTGCCAAACATATCTCTTGCCTTGTTTTACTTGTGGGAGTTAGAGTTGTCAAGGCAAGTTTATACCAAAGTTAAAAGTAAATTTTGACTTATCAATGACAAGATTTTTTAAAAAATGCAACCACACGTATGTACACCATTAAGTGGAAGATGCAAACTCTATGAGGGCAAAGAAAATACTCATCTTGTTCCCCAACACAGAGCACTGGTAAATGTTCTAGCAGTAGTTACTAATTGGATTAATTTGTTAAATGCAAGCATGGATTTCTCAAGTCAAAGCGTATCGTTTGACGTTATTTATACTACTGTGCCAGTAGTATTAAAATATCCTTTTTTAAGATTTTTATTTTTAAGTAATCTCTCCATCCAATGTGGGTCTTGAACTCACAACACTGAGATGAAGAGTTGTGTGCTCCACTGAATGAGCCAGCCAGGCACCCCTAAAACATCTTGTAAAAATAGTCTAGAATATTTTTTAGATGATAAAATTGTAAATGGGTGCAGAGATTTAATTAGCTAGTTTCATTGAACTGTCTCTTATATAATCAGACATAATATTTTAGGATGCCATCAATGCTCTTGATACTGTATTGGGTGCTTTCTATACATTTGTAGCATTGTAGCCTCCCCAGTGCCCCATGTTGTAGGTACTTTGCAGATGAAACATAGAGTCTAATCCATCAGAATCGAGCAAGGTTACTCAACTTGTCAGAGGAGGGCAAGACCTGAACCCAGTGCATCAAAGCCTGAACTTGTTTTAACCCCCAACTGGCTCTTTTGGTCTCTCTCCTCAATACCTAGAGTTGTTTGGACTTCCATGGAGGTAACAAGCTAATCTAGAAATCATACTAGGTTGCTAACCTGGTTTCACTTTCTTAAAATATCTGCCATCATCTCTCCCCAGTAGTAATCTTGGCCCCGTTTCCATAATTCATAGACATCCCACTTTGAAAGGCAAGGGACTGTGGGAAACAGAGCAGTCTGGGATTTGCTGCATGTTTATTGAGGGTCCTTTTGAAAGTAGAACTGCGTTGTGGAAATGGCTTGAGAGAAACAGTTGTGTACAGTACATTTTGTATCACCCTAGAATAAACCTAATCTCACATTCAAGAAGCCATTAAATGGGAGACTAATGGGGGGAAAAATAAGTACATCACTGATCTCCCAGATGAGGAAATAGTGTGGGATGGTAGAACCTGAAATTTGGAATCAGATTCCGGCTTGCATCTTGAGTCCATTGCTTAGATTTAAAGCCTGATTGCTCTTCTTGGTAAAATGGTAAATTAGAATACTTGGCCTTCGAGGCTGCTGGCAATTTAACTGATAGCATATGGAAGCACCTTGTGGCTATGACAGTGTTACACAAGTAGGATGATATCAATACAGTTAATAGTTTTTGTCCTGAGACATAACACAGAGTATTGAATCCATCATCCTAATTTTACCTAAAAGAACACAGAGGCATAGAGGAGTGAAGTGAGACCAAGATTCCCAATAAGCGTGGACTAAAAGAAATCTGAAAAAAGATACAAATCCTCATTGTTTATAATCTGTGTATTCCAATACCTTGTCTTCTTATATATACAAGATTTAAAATGGCAAACTTTGGGGCACCTGGGTGGTTGGCTGCTTGAACATCTACATCTTGATGTGTCGATTGCAGTTCAGGTCGTGATCCCAGGGTCATGGGATCAAGCCTCATGCTGCGCTCTGCACCGAGTGTGGAGACTGCTTGGGTTTCTCTCTCCTCCTACCCCTCTCCCCTGCTCACACATTCTCTCTCTCCCTCTCCCTCTCTCTCTCAAATAAACATACATTTTTTAAAAAAAAGTAATACTTGCTTTCTGTACTTGTGCCTAATGTAAACTCTTCTGACAAACCAAGTATAAGCAGTGGTTATAAGTACTACCATTCTGTGCAAAGAAGTCCATATTTGCATAATAATTGTGGTGTTTAAATAGGGTTAAGAGGATCATGAGGACCATTTATCATTAAAGGACTGGTGTGGGTCAGAAAGCACTTTCACATACTGAAAAAACATTATTTGAAGAAGAAACGAAAGGGGGCACCTGACTGGCCCCATCGGTGGAGCATGTGACTCTTGATATCAGCGTTGTGTGTTAGAGCCCCATGCTGGGTACAGAGATTACTTAAAAATATCTTCAAAATGAAAAGGAAAAAATGAGGCTTAACAAACCTCTGGCATAGACCAACACTTGAACATCCGAGAAAGGATGAAATGTGTATTGGTCAGCCTGGACCCCGTAACCAAATACTACAGAACGGGAGACTTAAACCATAGACCTATTTGCCACAGTTCTAGCAGATGGGAAGTATAAGATCGAGGTGCTGCCATGGCTGGGGAGTTATGGTAAGAACCCTCTTCCTGACTTGGAGACAGCTGCCTTCATGACGTCTTCCATGTCAGGGTGGAGGAAGGGGCTCTCTGGTGTGTGTTCTTTTAAGGGCCCTAATCCTGTGATCAAGGCCCTACCCTCAGGACATCATCTAAATCTAATTATTTCTCAACTGCCCCATCTCCAAATACCATCAGATTGGCGTTAGAGCTTCAGCGTAAGAATCTGGAAGCAACACAATCGTTCTCTATAACAGAGTGGGGAACAGTGATTGGCTATCAGATTGGAGGTTAATAAATTCACCTGTTGAAAAGGAGCACACATTCCCTATCAAGGTGACTACCTAGCAAACACATTTCCTTCTCTTTCTCTGAATCTCTTTGAAAAGATCAGAGAAACTCAAAAATAAAAATTTGAATTTATCAGTGGAAGATTATAAAATACAAAATGATATAAAAAAAAGCAAAGCTAAATCCAAGTGATCACTCCCACCAACAGCCAAGAATGGCAGAGTTTTTGAATATTATAAAGCAACAGGGCAGTGGATACTGAGGCAAAACTAAGCTGAGGAACTTGAAACCTTCACAGGTGAAAAGTACTATAGAAGGAGATACCCAGGAGGGATCTTAGAATAACCCCAAGTTGGAGAGTTTGGAAACTGGAAGCATGGTCAACTAAGAAATGAAGAAACAATATAATCATTTCTGTAAGAATAAGTGATTTCAGCATTAGCTGCCAGAATTAAGATTGAATGGGAGTTTATGGATAGGCCTAAAGTCAGTAAAATGCTCTGGTGACATCGGTTTGGATATAATGTGATCGGGGGTTGGTGGCTGTACGCCTCCCAACCTTCATATTGGGAACAAGAAAGAGAGTGGATTGCCTCATTTACGAATTCTCATGGGTCGTATTCTCTCGATGCTGCTCTTGATGAGAAAAAACTGGTATCAACTCACAGGGAGGTTCCAGAAATCGCTGTCCTGATCTGGAAGTCCTGTGTGTCCAGCCGCATGACTCAGAATCCGCTCCTTGCTTCTAAAGCCGGATCCTAACTTCCACCAGATGGCGCCAAACCATAGCAGGGACGGATTTCCCTCCAGCAGCCAACCCATTGGAAATAGGGGGAGGCTGGAACAGATCACACGGTGCTTACTAACCTTGCAATAACGCAACCTTTTACTTTATTTTATGCAATTGTGTTTTTAAGGCAAACTTTTTGGGGGGCAGGCGAGTTTTACTTAGGACGAATGCTTCTTCCTCACTGCTTCTCAACATTTTACTCCCTTGTTACAAACTAGATACCTTTACATTGAATGGTCTGATGAAGTTTTCTGACTGTTCACTTGAAGCTTCCAGAGTCCAAGTCTTTTTTTTTTTTTTTCACTGCATGTTCAGATACCTTTATTGAGACTGGATTAAGTTGAGTTTCCATTCCCTTCACTTTTCTGTTTTTTGTTTTTGTTTTTTTCATAATAAAAGCATAGAGGACAGTTGTGATTTATTCCCAAAGGCTCATCATGGATCAGCTCAGAGCATATTCATGTAACAGTGCCAGTCTCTTTCCACATTCAACTTCATGCTGATTAGCCAGGCAATACTATGTCCCCAGTGTTCAATGTGTTTAAAGTTCTTCAAAGGATGCCAGCCTTGAATTAACATTACAAGAAGCTGGGAACATTCAACCTTTACTTTATAGCTATTAAGGATCAGCTTCTTGAGATTTGTTTACATTAGATAGACATTTACAAAGGCACAAACCTGTTTCGTCTAGCTTCATCTTCATGGAAAGAGTAGGAAAAATTCTGGTGGCCTGCTGTTGACACACCTGTTGAAAATATGTAACATCATGTCTTTGGGCTTCATTTTCTGTGATGGTGTCTATCACCACTCTATTGACGTGATAGGGATCCAAAATGTATTCATCAAACCTCACTTTTTTTTTAATGTTATTTTTGAGTGATTGAGAGCGAGAGTGAGACCAGTCAGTGTGAACAGGGGAGGGGCAGAGAGATAGGGAGACACAGAATCTGAAGCAGGCTTCAGGCTCTGAACTGTCTGCACAGAGCCCGATGTGGGTCTCGAATCCATGAACTGCAAGACCATGACCTGAGTCAAAGTTGAACGTTTAACCCACTGAGCCACCCAGGTGCCCCACCTCATGTTTTTAATAATGTAGTGTAAATTTGGCTTCTGAGATTCCAACAGGCATAGTGAATTGCCATATATATATTTCAACATTTGAGTCAAGTATTGATAAAAACAAACTTTTTGTAATGCTCAGATTTAAAGTGTTATTACAGAAAGATGAACCGAAAACACTGATTTTGTACATAAGAAATCTGTGGTATAGATAGAACTTGTTGACAATTATACCCAATTTGTAATAGGGAAACAGGTAGAAGTTAATGTTTCTTCATATTTCCTTATACCCTTTGTCTTAACCAATAATTTCACAGCTTATTTTATCAGATTTGAGGGAGATTTGGCAGTTATTTGGGGCCAGGAGAAAAACTCCCTTTGCTAGGTTTCCCCATTTCCTGTTTCTAGATTTAATATTTTCCCCATCTTTTGGAGGTTATTATCAGAGAACTGGCCTTTGTGTTACAGCAAAGTATATTGGTCAAGACCAATGCCACTGAAGTCAAACCTCATTTTGAATTTAGGCCCCTTGGTTTATTCTGTTTTAGGCAAATCTCTTAATCTCTCTGCATCTTAGTTTGTTTACATTTGAAAGGGGACAGCAGTAGTAGCTCTTTGGAGCCAGTTTGAGGTTGGATCAGAGAGTGTGTTTATAATGTATCAGGAGGCACAGGGACTTCTCAACAGTGTTAGTTACTGTGAGTCTCCTCACAGGGATCCCAGTCATTCCCGCAGTGCTCATTGTAGTGTAAGCAATTCCAAATGGGCTCATACTACATTATCAAAACTGTAGAAAGTGAATACAAAATTTTAAAATGCAATTGTAAACCTTAACTGTTGGGTGTCTCTATCCTCACCAGTGTGTACCCAATGAAACTGAGTAATGGATGCGAGAAGATTGTAGTAATGGGAATATAGCAAAAAAAAAAAAAAAAAAAAAACCACCAAAAACACTTAGTACAAATAGCTATGTCCATGAGGGAAGAATGTATTAGTGTAATCGTTGTGAATTGGGACTCTTTAAATTTAATTTACATTAATGGTTCATAATTCATAAGACTAATCACATTAAAAACGTTTTGAAAATATATTAGAGTTTCATTATTATATCTTCACTGGAATACACTAAGAAAATATTTATATATTCAAATAGAAACGTAAAGTTACCTTAAATTCCACCATCTGGAGAGAACTAGTTGAGCGTGCGCGTGTGTGTGTTCTATAAACTTTAAAGTTAACACTTTGATATACATCCTTTCATATTTTTTTTCCATACATCCATAAAGATTTGAAGAGAGTTAAGGAGTAGGCCATATGGCTAACAAAGAGAACAGTATTCAAGGCAGAGAAAATAGTAAGTGCAAAAGCCCTAAATTGGGAACGTGCCTAGCATGTTCTAGGAACAGTGAGGTGTGTAATGTAGCTGGAGTAGATGGATGAAAAGAAAATGTAAGCCAAAAAGGGGTAGCTAATTAGATGGCTGAGGGTGATGGTAGCTTGGATCAGAGTGGTAGCAGTGGAATTAGGGAAAGTGTGATCTATTTGGAGATCGATATCCAGATAGAATTTGAAAATACAGACAAAAAGTTATATTGGTGAATTCTAAGTGAAGTGTGATGAAAGAGAGAAGCCAATTGTGACTCCCAGGTTTGTGTGTGGATAATCAGAAGACTGGAGCTACCACTACTACTAAGTGTGGAAAGAATATAGAGGAAGGAGGTTTGTAGTTGGGGAGATATCAGGGGCTCCGTTCTGAACATGTTAAGCTTGAAAGGTACAGCGCGATTCTAAGTGGAGGCACGGAGTATGTAATTGCATATGCTAACCTAGAATTCACTGGGGAAATATAGGCTGGAGATAGAAGCTTGGGAACCATAACACACAGATGGGTTTTAAGTTAGAAAAATGGAAAAGGTCACCCAGGGAGTGCAGACAGGAAAAGAGTTCAAGGTCTGAGCTGTGGGGCGCTCCAATTTGAGAGTTTGGAGACATGTTGCAGAACAAGCCAATGAGGCTGAGAGGGGAGTGGTCAAGAAGTTGGGAGAAAATTGAGAAAACATGCGATTGAAGTATTTTAAGGAGGGAGTGCCAGACGATGTTAAGGCTGTCTATCATTCAAATGGCCCAACTGAGAATGGACCAATGGATTCAGCCACGTGGAAGTCATTTACTGCCCTCCCATTCTGTTGAAAATTCATCTTTTGATCACCTCTTCATACTGAGCAAATGAACCTCTACGTACTTGAATGTGAAAAGAGAAACAAACAGAAGAAGATTTAGGCGATCCCATCTGTGTCTTGGCCCAGAGAGTAGCCTCTCTCCTAACTGTGGCCAACCTGTCTACTTGATCAAGAGTCTGTTCCCTCTTGTCAACTTGCTTCCACCATTATTGTTCTCTTCATATTTTACTGTTCTCATCAGCATACAAATGTCTAGAAATGATTTGATTGGTCAGGTGGATATGTACATCTTACAGGATGCACAGAATGATTTATTTGTAATGAAATTATCACTGTGTACGTTCACAAAATCTTGGATATTCAGTTACTCTTTTAGTATCAGAATCCATCTGTAAAGGGGCACCTTGGTGGCTCAGTTGGTTAAGCGTCCAACTTCGGCTCAGGTCCTGGTCTCATGGTCCGTGGGTTCAAGCCTCACATCGGGCTCTGTGCTGACAGCTCAGAGCCTGGAGCCTGCTTCGGGTTCTGTGTCCCCACCCCACCCCCGCCCCTATCCCTCTCGCACTCTGTCTCTCTCTCTCAAATATAAACATTAAAAAATTTTTTTAAAGAATCCATCTATATAGAGATTTAACATGGTTTTAAATGTGGCAAAAGGCACTGTCCTATTTCTGAGCTACACATAAGTATATATAGATCTACAAGTATAGAACTTTGGTTTGCAAATTATCACAACTGTCTGGTGATTGACCAAGATTTTGAAAGTCTAGAGTTGGAAGCGTACTCTAATTTTCTAGTTTGGGGAACAGCTGCCATAAAGTATTATCTCTAATTCCACTGTAACTTCCACCTGCAGTGGCCTGATCCTGTCTGTCACACAATTCCTTCAGGCAAAGTATCTCAGATATATTTTTTGAGGGGAAAAGAGTTTATTTGCAGTTGTAGGCAGTGAGCTGCTTAGTAGAGTAAAAACAGGTATTGATAGCAGTTTCTTTTCTCAGGTTTGAGTTCATGTAGGGGTATCAACATGCAAACAACTGATTACAGTGCAATGCGATTGCTTCTTTAATAGAACCTTACAGGAACACATAGAAAGGACAGTAAGCCCAGCTTAGAAAATAAGGGAATTTGGTCAAAAGAACACTTACATGTAGAGTGTGAGGAAGATGGTGAAGGATCCACCAAAAAGGAATTGGGGGAAACCTGAGGCCTCTCAAATCATGGAAATAAGGACCCATGGTTCTGTTTTAGGGGCAGCGAAATGAAGCAGAAGTTAGAGAAAGGGGAGAGGGAAATCATTGCAGATTCATAGGAAAAAAATGAAAACAAATTTAAAGGTAGAGATTGAACATGTTGACCTTAGAGGTCACAAAGAAGTTGATTTTTTAAAACCTTTATTATCCTGCATGGAGCACTGTGTGGGCTGCAATCTAGCAGGAAGTCCCTTAGTAGACACTTGTTAACCAGGGGAAATGAAGACGATGAGTGCAGCAAGCCAGACTAGAAGGGAAGCAAACACAACACTAATGAGAGTACTGAGAAAGAAAAGCAGACCTTGTCAGTGTTCTAAGGGTCACATTTCCAAGGTAAAAGTTTTGAAGTCTTAAGATTACAGGGTCATTTCTGGCAGTTGGTTGTGCTGAAACTGGCTTGTCTACATGATGTCTCCACTATATCTTTAAATGTGAAAGAAATTAGTCAATAACCACAGTATTTAATTCACATAATGTCAAACAATCAAATCCTTCTCTGAATTGAGGGAATGTTTTGGCATCCACAGTCCATCCCATCTACAACCACCCAAAGGATTGATTTCGAATCAAAGGTACTTTAGGCACATTGTGAAATCGTGAACTGCATTTCATGCTCTAAGCTGCCAGGATGTAATGTGCTGAGAATCTAGTTTTCAGAGCTCTTATGGGGGACACGGCCAGCCTTGGCAGCCACATGAAACCGGCTGCTTGCCCAGAGTGCCCAAGGCTTCACCCTTCTGTGGTCATTTATTTCTTCCTTGGCGTCTCTCTTCTTGCCTCCTGTCAAAACCTTTTTTTTTTTCCTCTCTCTGTCCCAGAGAGATCTCACGACAGTTTATATTTTAATTTGAGTTTAGATAAGTGAATTCTTTAGCCCAGGGTTACATTGCATTTTAGGTCTGAGCATAAATGCTTCATCCTCTCTTGAGAGAATTTCAGGAATTAACAAGTAGGAAATCTTTGTACAATGAGAGAAGATGATACTTGCCAGCATTTCTAAAGGTGCCACCCCATAGATTCTGAATTTAGCTGGATTTAGGAACCCACTAGTTAGAGGAGCCTCCAAGAAGCATGGAATTATTATTCTTTAACGATGGTGACACCTGTTAATAACCTGCCCTGAACCCTTTCCTTTTCTTGGTAACATCACCTGTTGTTTCTTTAAAGGATTCTTAATCCCTCACTCTGTCTCTGTTTTCTGTAAAGCTAGCTCCAACCCTGACTCCCCACAAAAGCATATGATTCCAGTCTAATTAATTTGAGCATCAAATTCCCCTGGACTTGGCAATTAATTAATCATTAGGCAAACAAGGAGAGCCAGGAAAGCCAAGGCACATTGACATCATCCTGGGTAGAGCAAAGCAGAGACCCTGAAACTCGGGGCTTAGCCTGAGATTAGAGAGGGAAGGAAGATCTCTATTTACCTGAGTTACTGAGTGGCACATGTGATAGAAGGAATTACTTGCTATAACGAAGAACAGCATGTCCCAAGATAAAGCCTGGAAAGGAAAGTGGAGGCAAGAAAGAGGGGAAAGAGTCTTCACCATCCTGTTTGAGCTGCTGGGCTTTTCACTTATGTGCATGAATACTTTTTTTTAGCCAGCTTTGTGTCATTTACAACTAAATAAAGTGCCAAGATATCCCAATTTCTGTCTATTTAACTGGACTTCTTGATGAAGTCCCAGCTAAACCTTGAATGATGTTCCAGTTGCAATAAGGACTCCAGCTCTAAGGACACCAAATGGCTATGCTGACTCCCTTACTATCCTAAAACTTCTCCCCCTTCACCCCCAAAGCCTGAGTGATGACTGATTGATTGATTAAATTTTTAGAGAAAATGAGTTGGGGAGAGGAACAGAGTGAGAAAGAGCATCTTAACCAGGCTCCACACTCAGTGCGGTGCCTGACACGGGACGCCATCCCGTGACCCTGGGATCATGACCTGAGCTGAAATTACACTCAACTGATTGAGCCACACAGGCACCCCCATGTCTGATTTATTTTTAATGTTTATTTAACAGACATGTATACAGTTATTATTGTCCTCACTGCTTTATAAATATTAACTCTTAATTTGTTTAACAATCTCATGAGACAGTTTTCTATTTTCATCCTAGTAGTGAAGATGAGGACGTTTGGCCAAGTTCACAAAGCTGGGGGTCAGAAGCATGTTGGGAGCAAGAATTCGACCACTGGCAGGGCCTGATCCCTTTTTTTTTTAGTTAAAAAAATTATTTGATGTTTGTTTATTTTTGAGAGACAGAACATGAGTGGGGGAGGGACAGAGAGCAAGGGGGACAGAGGGGGAGGGGCAGAGAAAGAGGTGGATAGAATATCTGAAGCAGGCTCTGTGCTGACAGCAGAGAACTTGGATTTGAGGCTCAAAGTCACCAACCAGGAGATCATGATCTCAGGGAAAGGCAGAGGCTTAACAGCCTGAGCCACACAGGTGCCCCAGGGCCTGATCCCTTTTAAAGCACTTCAGTCAATGTTCATCAACCCTACCTCCCCTTGAGCCTCTAGTGAGTTTAAAAAAAAAAAAAATCTCATTTCCCTGATCTCAGCACAGAGATTCTGCTTTAATTGGTCTGGATTTGGGACCTGGACATCAACACTTTTGAAAACTCTAATATGTACTTGTTATCAAATCGCCTATTTACATAAAAGATGAACAATTACCTTGTCCCAGGCTCTGAGTATCCAAGAAAGAGCTCACTCCAAAGCCTCACTGGCTTCTATATTACGCTCACTAGGAAACGATACTCTTAAAGATTTATTAAGGCAGTCCATTGTGATATATAATACATTGAAGTTATAGACGATATTTGCTGAGATTAGAGGTGGGACTGTGGTTCATGAAACTATGAATATACCTCATGTGTAGTATGGATGCCAGATAAAGCCTAGGTATTTACTTTTAAATAATTACAAGTAACTCAGCTTCTTCTTATTCATGCTAAACTAAGAGTAAAATGGGAATTTTTCCCATGCATGATTTGTACCTGCCCAAATAAATTTGATAGCAGTAAAACACTACTCATTTACATATCTTCTGTCTCCAAGGAGTGTAGACCATGTCAAACTGGGTCCTCTCCTTTATGTTTCTACTCTAAGATGAGGAAAGAAATAACATGTAATTTTATTTTCTATTTCCTACTCCATTACCATCCTCAGTCTCTGAATTTTTGTCTAGTTTTAAAGGGTCACAGATCCGCTAAGCTTTCAGAGACACGTATGGGTAAAAGCTAGGAGTAAAGTGAAGACATCTTAAAAATAATGGAGAAAACATTTTGCTTTTAAACATCTCCAGTTGCATTGTTTCTCGTGAATTCGTGTCCTACATAGTTTCGACTATTTATGTAGCATATCTAATATTTTCTAGTTCTCCCTCCATTCCCCCCTTCTGATTCCTTTAAATGTTCTCATTCCAGTTCAATGTAAAGTAGATAATAAGTAATTAGGCCTGCTTGATTTCTAATTTCTCTTTCTTGCGGGGGGTGGGGGGGAAATGAGAAGCTGTTTTCATAAAATATAAAAATATCATTTAAGCCTTTTTAAATAATAGGTATTTACATAAGATCAGCAACTATATTCATCTGTCATATAAATATAATCCTAGCGTCTAAATATTTTAGTTTCTTTCTGTGTGTGTTTTTAAATGATTTTTTCCCCTAAATAGAACCAACAAATTCTTGCAGATTTTTGCTGAGTTCACCACACTTTAATGATGTTCTACAATCCTCATCCATTCCTCACGCTTTCCATAAATCAGTTTGCCTTTTATATAAATAGATTTCAACACTTAGAAAACATTGAATTATTTTTTTAATGTTTATTGATTTCTGAGGGAGGGAGGGAGGGAGGGAGAGAAAGAGCACACATACACAAGCTGGGCAGGGGCAGAGAGAGGGAGACACAGAATCTGAAGTCGGCTCCAGGCTTGAGCTGTGAGTGAAGAGCCTAACTTGGGGCTTGAACTTGAAACCATGAGATCATGACCTGAGCTGAAGTCAGACACTTAACCGACTGAGCGATCCAGGTGCCCAGAAAACATTGAATTACTTATTAAATTGGTGAATATAGAAAAAATCTTTCCATGTTCTCCTTGTTGAAAGTTAGCAAATATATACAAGCTTTATTAGTTATTCCCTAATTAGAGAAAACTAATCAAGGAGGGTTAAGGTAACATTTACTCCTTTAAATTAGCCATCTATATATAAATATGGAATTACTAGCTGAGACTTATAACCCATCAGGGGGAATGAACTGGGCTGTCTTCAGATGGTCTAAAGCCATCCAAGGCTTTGTGGATATGTTTGACTTGTGGGAGACAGCAAGGATATATTAAGATTTACTTTTTATTACAAGGAAACAAAAAACTATATTCTTACCTACTGAAGGATATTGCAGTATATAACAAGTAGCATTTGGCAACCTCTTTGACACAGCACCAGATTCTGAATGAATTGCTTGATTGATTGTCTGGGCTTTTGTTGTTATGTGTGATGAGAGAGAATTTGGGAACTAGTACTGTTCAATGATTTTCTGATTTACACCACCAGGGGAGCACATTCAACAATTAGATTGCCCACCACCAAGTTCTTTCTCTAGTCAATAATGACTCATTTCGTGTGCTTCCTCTAAAGAGGTAAAAGTACTCACTTTTTTTTTTAACCACAGACCTTCCTAGTATTTCTATTGAGCATCTCAGTAGCCCATTCATTTCTTTCTGCGAGTCCCTTTCCTGAGTTTACAGGACCAATTGGGTCTTGAATTTGTATCGTATATGTGGTAATAAATATAAAGGATGCTCATAATTATGAAACTATAACAAGGTGAGAAATGCATCTTCCCAAACATCCTTTACTGAGTGGAGTAGCCAGTCCCAGATTAAACTGTGAAACAGATGAAATATACCACTATATCCTTAAAAGAAGCTAACTTCTTTGCCAGCTCCTCTGTGGTTCAATAAACGTGTATTGAGTTTTTACTGTGCAGGGCACTGTACCAAGTGGTTTGCATACGAAGATGGATGAGTCATTGTCATTACAGCCTGTTCCTTTGTAAACCCAGAAAGGTTTTCTGTAAGTAGAGTCTCTAAATAGGGCGACCATACACCCTGGTCTGCTCCAAACTGTCCCTTTTTACTTCTGTTGTAACAGTATTTATAACTCTGGACTTTACTCTCCAGGAATCCGGTTTGATCTGTGTGTATATGTATGCATTTCCTTTTATCTTTAATGATGTCAGCCACCATCACAAAGAAAATGATGTTGATGTTAAAAAAGACTTAATATAGGATTCCTTCTTCATAGGTACTGACTTGTATCCACCATTGGCTTAATGAGTTTTTAAAAATTTATTTTTCATTTTGAAATTGTTCATACATACATTTTTAAAAAATAGTCTAAAATATTCTTGTTGATCCTTTAACTAGATCCCTCAGATGTTAACATTTTATAGAAACACTGCAAAATGACAGAAACCAAAAAATTGATATAATACAGTTTTCTAATCATAGACCTTATTCAGATTTTATCAATTGCCCTACTGATGTTCTTTTTCTAGTCTAGGATCCAATAAAAAAAAGTCACACAATGCGTGTAGTTACAATTTCTCCATGCTCTCCCTTAATTCTGGAATAGCTTTTCAGTCTTCGCTGTCTTTTGATAAAGGCCCTTCAAGGCCCTTCCCACTTTTGAAGAATATTGGCAAATTATGCCATAGACTATCCGTCAATTTCAATTTATATTCATGATTACATTGGGTCATGTATTTGTGTGTGTGTGTGTGTGTGTGTGTGTGTGTGTGTGTGTTTTAAAGTAGATTTCATGCCCAGTGCAGAGCCAAATGCAGGGCTTGAACTCAACCCTGATATAAAGATCTGAGCTGAAACTAAGAGTTGGGCGCTTAACTGACTGAGCCACCCAGGTGCCCCTGGGTCATGTATTTTTAGCAATAATATCATAGAAGTGATGTAGAATGCTCATTTCTTTATATTAGGACATAGTCACAGAATTCCTTAAATGATACTACAAAGACAAATGTTCTTTTTCCTATTTCGCAGTGATAATCCTACCCACATGTTAGATATTTTAAACTTGATGTAATAAAAGTCCTTTATAATATCATACTCCTTTCAATTTTGTAAATCAAAGATTTCTACTGTGTCCTATGAGGAGGTTGACTATGAGGACAGTTGATTCATTGACAAATTAAATTTACTTGCATAAATCAGAGTGGTCAGCCCTTATGCTGAAAAATTCTTTACATGATCTAGTTTATCTAAAAATTCAGCCTGAACAAGCAGTTGAAAAGGGCACTTTCTACATCTAGCCCTCAATACCTATGTGACACTGATGAGTCAATGAAGCATTTTTTTGAGTATTAGTCGACAATGTATTGAACATTTAATCTGTCTTCAGGGGAAATGACAGCGTTGTTTTTTTCCCCCCTAGAATTCAATAATATACCTAAGCAGTAAATACTGTCCTCCTCAAAAAAAACCTATTCTTCCTTTAAAGATTTACTCTTAAAAGTCCTGCTTTTTAAGGTATCCAATTCGATATCTATATATCTATATGTAGACATATAATGCCTGATTGATTAGTTTGTTATATCTTAGAAAAGACAAGGAAAGAAACCTATTATCTGCAACTTCCTATTTGTTGACCCAGCAAGGATTAACTTAGTATATTAACTACACATTACATTACTCTAAATGCCCTATCACAAAATTATATATTCAGTCGTTGGGTTGAGATTTTTTCTTCTTCTAAAGAAGCTGTAACTATACGATCACAAAATGTGAGAACTGGTAAATGCTGTTGAGGTAACTTCAGGTTTTAAGGTTTTAAAGAGGAAAATGAATAAACATGTTTCATCCAAAGAGTCGCAGAAAATGATTACGACGAACAAACAGTATTTGTGAAGCTGTGTTTTTTATTTAAGCACGACTCTGAAAGAAAATATACTTTGTTTACTAAAAAAAGCAAAATGAAAAATTCTTCATATATTTTTATATTGGCGTCACTTCCTTATTACTCAATCTCCATTTATTATAAATTAAAGAAAAGGGCATGTTGTGCATGTGTGTGAGGTTGAAGAGAAGACAGATTTTTCTGTGTGATTATGTAGCCTATATGGTACTATGGATCTCATACCCCATGCATGCTTAGGATGATGGGCGGGGGGAAAAATTGCTCACAAACTGCCCTGAGACATTGTTAAACCTCTTGTAAAACACAAACAAGAAAAATTTTTAAATAAATTTTGAAGCAGTTTTCTAGATGTTACCCACATGCAAATACACAATACTCTTTTTCATTCAACTGCATTTGTACCAAAAGGAACATTAAAATTGGGGCCATATGTTCACTGCATGGGATAATCAGATAAGATTAAAGTAGTAGGAGGTTCTGGTTTATCAGAATTTAATTATATGTTCTTACGAGCAGAGAGATTAAGAATTTCCTTCCCACATTTTATAATAATTTTTAATTAATGGAAAATCAAGTTACTGTGTATTAAATATTCATTATTTTTTTTTAAATTTAAGCATTATCCTATAGACACAGTAAAAGGAAAGTAGTTATAATTGACATGGCTACCAGTTGCTAGTAGTAACCATTATTACATTACATATATTTTCTCTTGTATCATGTTAAATAGTGTGTTGTTGGTTTCTGCCCTCCACCCAGTTTAAAATGAGCACACTAAAATAATAGCGAAAACTTGATAGGTGACTTAAATTCGCTGTAATGTACTGTCTCATCTGCTGAAATACAGTTAATACCGTCGTAGAAATTCATGAGGAGATGAAATGAAATGTATATGGAAACATCTCTCACTTAGCATCATATATAAGTTTCTCTTCCTTTTTTTAGCTCCAGTGTACCCAGTAATAGTTTATCTTCATTGCTAATAATTTCACTGGATCCCAACTCACATTCACTATGACAGTCTGGAATATCTTTGACCTCTGTCATGCGAGCTATTTTTTTTTCTTGTTTATTAGAGAGCTGCACAAACTATTATTCGCAAATCATTATTTCTGATGCCGTTCTCCGAGGTGTGAACATCTGCTAGCTGCTAACAGAGGGTGCAGCTGTAGTTCAGAGACCGGCCGTGTTGTGTTGCCAAGCAACTGCTGCAAACCAAATCCCGGGGCAGGTTGCTTGCCCAGGCGCACCTGCCTGTCGACCCAGCTATTTATTTAATTAAAAATCTGTTCCTGCACAACAGCTTGGCCGGAAAGGCAACAGCAGCAATCGATTACAACTATATTAAATGACCTACCCTTATTGTTTCATTGACTTATTCGGTGCAAACCAAAGGTGCCTCTGACCACCCCCGCTTACTCTTAATGACTTCACAAAAAGTGCTTAAGAGAAAAGTATGGATGGATTCTATTTGCATGACAGAGAAGCGGAAGCCAATTTGTCAGGCACATCACTTCACGTAATGAAACGTGCCAAAAATAAAATGCTTCATCAACAAGAAAGCTGCTAACAAGACCATACTGCATTTTTATGTGCAACAGGACAAAAAGGATTTAAAGTAAGTATTTACTATTAGTTGGGAATTGGGAAAATCAGTGTTTTCCTAGACCGAACTGCTTTCCTTTCTCCTTTCAGTTAAAAAAAAATTACCACTTCAGATGCATTAGAGTTCGCTCTTACACTGGTTGCCCACTCCCATTCTCCTCATTTTCAAAACCGACAGGGGCACTTTTATGTCAACCAGATGATATTAGAAATAAAACTGTCAAGAATTAAGACCAGCTGCTGAAATGTCTTTTAAAAACCAGGGGGAGTCTTAGCAATATTTCTACACATGTCAACTGTGCTTTCTCCTTAGAAACTCATTGCAGCAGCTCCTTTCCCTCCTAAACACAACTAGACCTAGTAAGGACTTCAAGGGAAGAAAAAATTAAAGCTGTTGGTTGTGATTGCATGACAAATTTATTTTTGATATTGAGGTGAAGACTTTAAAGTGGACTCCAATAACTGCGGTATTTCTAATTTTTGTAGCCTCTATTAAAGTCAAGAAAGATCTTTATTATGAATTCAGTGTTTGTTATATCACCCAGAGCAGCATGAATTAATATTAAAAAGTCTAGAATTCTCTTTGAGTGATGTATCAATTACCTGTACAAAGGAACCTTACCTCTACAAAGGAAAGTACTGAATAACATACAAATAATAATAATTCAGTGTTAATCAGGGCTGACATTGAAAGAATATAAGAAAGTATTTTTTTAATATTGTTGATTAAACTGATAATTTTTTAAAGTTAAAATTGGGATAAAGGGATAAAATATTCTGCCATCAGATTAGTGTTCATCCTGGTCCAATGCATTTTTTAAATTTTTTTTTTCAACGTTTTATTTTATTTTTGGGACAGAGAGAGACAGAGCATGAACGGGGGAGGGGCAGAGAGAGAGGGAGACACAGAATCGGAAACAGGCTCCAGGCTCTGAGCCATCAGCCCAGAGCCTGATGCGGGGCTCGAACTCACGGACCGCGAGATCGTGACCTGGCTGAAGTCGGACGCTTAACCGACTGCGCCACCCAGGCGCCCAGGTCCAATGCATTTTTTAACTTTATTTAGTTACACAACTCACGGGCTTCTATTATCACTATCTACAGCTTGCCCATGCTACATTTATGCCGTTGTTGACACAAATTATGTTTAGTGATTGCATAGACAATGCTAAATCTTACTAAGTATCTTATATCCATAAAGCACTGAAATTTCACAATATCTACTTTGAATGCAAATGTCAGAGGATTAGGTCTATAAATTTACCTGGTTTAATCTTCATTTTATTGCTACAGAGTTGCATTAATCACATGTCTACTTCTGTGGGTGATAACATCAACCAATCATACACAATTTTCCACACTTTGCCTACTTATAGTAATTTGTGCTTTGGTTCTCTTCTTTTCCTTCTAATGAAATAACACATACACTGAAACTTCTATTAGATGTAATTTGAAGGACCAAAGTCATCTTAGATCTGTTAAAATTTCTTTTAGTACAGGTTGGTGACTCTTAACAGTGTAAAGAAACAGTATTTAGATTTTTTTTTAAACCTGAACAGACCATTATAGGACCATAACAGAGTTTAAGACAGTACATATATGTAAAATTGTTGTTTCTTAAAACACTGATAAAGTTCAGTGTGTTTTCTTGCTTCTGTATGCTCATTCAGAACCTACTCATTCTTCAAAGCCTGACTAGGTATCCTCTCCTTTGTCAGGTCATGTCTTTTCTAGTGTATTGTGATTTTCGCCCTCTATCCAATATTTAACATTTATGTCTATATGTCTTGAGTCCTTGAGCTATTGATTGAAAATTATAGTGTATATTCAACCAGTTACAAGCCAGGGATTGTGCTGAAAATAAAAAGGTAAATTTCTTTGTAACATCAGAGATGTCAAAACTATAACAGCACTTGTTTACTAATTCAGGGAACAGAGAGCTGAGATCACAAGAAAAACGGTATGGAAACAATATTTTGGTGTCTGGAAGTTGTCCTGTGCTAATGACAGTATTTCCAAAATCTGTATCTCTACGAAAGAAATGCTTCTGGCTGATACAAAAATGCATCATACTAAAAATCCCCAAACCTGAACACTAAATCTCGCTCTAAACTCACTCCTGTGCTCAGTGAAAATATTGCCTATCCTAGATGCTGATTGCAGAAAATCTGGAAGTCTTTCTTACCACTTTGTTCCCCCACAGAAAATATTTATGGAAAAAAAATATATAGCCCTTCATTAACATCTGCTGTCCATCTTTATCACTACCAAATCATTATAATCTCCTCCCCGTGTCCATTCTTAACTCTGACTATGGACTGTGTGTTGTTGAATAGACAGATCTTTCACCTCTGGTCAAGTTACTTTGTCTGTTTAGACTTCCACTGGTTCCTTACTGACTGCATATTAAGTCTAAAATCCTTACCGCAGCAAACATGTGTCTTCCAAGAACTGGTCTTCATTTTTTTTTTTTTAATTTTTTTTTTTCAACATTTGTTTATTTTTGGGACAGAGAGAGACAGAGCATGAACCGGGGAGGGGCAGAGAGAGAGAGGGAGACACAGAATCAGAAACAGGCTCCAGGCTCTGAGCCATCAGCCCAGGGCCTGACGCGGGGCTCAAACTCACGGACCGCGAGATCGTGACCTGGCTGAAGTCGGACGCTCAACCGACTGCGCCACCCAGGCGCCCCTCATTTTGTTTTTTTTATTCTTGTCTAAATTTTTTTTTTTATTTTAGAGCACAAGCAGGGAAGAAAGGCAGAGAGAGAGAATCCCAAAGAGGGTCAGTGCTGTTAGCGCTGAGTGCCATATGGGGCTTGATCCCCACAACCCTGGGATCATGACCTGACCCAAAAGCAAGAGTCTGCTGCTCAACCAACTAAGCCACCCAGGCACCCCAAAAACTGGTCTTCATTTTAAATGTGTAACTTAGAAATACTTCTTTTGTGAAGTTTGACTTCATTCCCCTCAATATAATTTAGCATTCCCTCCTTTGTGTGTCCTTCAGGCCCCATTTATACTCCAGTCCTGGCACTTGCCAAACTGGATTAGTCTTAAGGGCGCACTTTAAATACTTGTTAACTGAATATAATATCGTTACCAAACCAAGATAGTGGCAGCTTCATCGTCTTCAGGTTTTTCTTTTCAGGCATCTCACCTCAAACTGCATCCTCACAACTAAGGTAGTTCCAGAGACATGAAGCATTATAATAAATAATGGAAAAAGTATGTTGTGATATGGAGGGTAGAAGTGGTAAACAGTGTTTATTGATAAGAATGTTTTGATTACTCTCAGGGTCTAAGACAGTACTTCCAAAACCCACAAAATTAAAAGATATTTTAAAAATAAAGGTTCCAGGGGCGCCTGGGTGGCTCAGTCGGTTAAGCGTCCAACTTCAGTTCAGGTCATGATCTTGCAGTTCTTGGGTTTGAGCCCCGCATTGGGCTCTGTGCTGACACATTCTGTGTCTCCCTCTCTCTCTGCTCCTCCCTCATTCATGCTCTGTCTCTGTCTCAAAAATAAATAAAAGATAAATAAATAAAATAAAGGTTCCATAGTTCCAATGCTTACCTGTTGGTTTAGAATTAAGGAAGTTTCCCTGGTGATTGTAACAATCAGCCAGATTTGGACATCTTTGAAGGAAAAGACTAATAGAATAAGGATTAATAGTTTGTAAGCATATAGAGATTTACATTCTTTTTTTCTTGTTTAAGAGAGAGAAAAATTGTAAGTAGGAAAGAGGGGCAGAGTGAGAGAGACAGAATCTTAAACAGGCTCCATGCAAAGCATGTGGGGCTTGATCTCATCACTGTGAGATCATGACCTGAGCCAAAATCAAGAGTGAGATGCTCAACCAACTGAGCCACCCAAGTGCCCCTGAGATTTGCTTTTTTAACTCCTACATTATGAAGCCTGGCATACATACACATGAATACAAAAGGCAGCCAGTGTAAGACTTGAGCTAAATATGGAAATTCCTTTTAATAGAATTTATAAAACCTATGTTAACGAGAGAGTAATGTTTCCAGTGGGAATTTTTTTTTTACTGAAGAATAATTGACATACAATATTATATTAGTTTCAGGTGAAAAACAGGGATTCAACATTTATATACATTACATCATCTAATAATATATTACTGATCACCACATAAGCCTAGCTACCCTTTATCACCATACAAAGTTGTCAGAATATTATTGACTGTATTTCCTATGCTGTACATTATATCCTATGTCTTATTTATTTTCTAATTGAAATTTTGTGCCTTGTACTCTTCTTCATCCACATTGACCATCCCACCACCACCCCTACCCTCTGGCACCCATCAATTTGTTATCGCTATGAGTCTATTTGTTTCCTTCATTTGTTTTTTAGATTCTGCATGTAAATGAAATTTTATGATATTTGTCTTTCTCTGGCTGACTTCCCTTAGTATAATACTCTCTAGATCCATCTATTTGCTGGAAATGGCAAGATTTCATTTTGTGTGTGTGTGACTAATATTCCTGTGTGTGTGTGTGTGTGTGTGTGTATTAAATCTTTTTTATCCATTTGTCTATCAGTGGGCATTTAGGTTGCTTCTGTATCTTGGCTATTATAAATAATACTGTGATTAGCAGAGATGCATATGTCGTCTCAAATTCGTGGTTTCGTTTTCCTTGGTAAATACCTATAATTCTATAAATAGAATTGCTGGATCATATTAACATGAATTTTTTTGAGGAACCTCCATACTATTTACCACAGTGTCTGCACTAATTTACAATCCCACTAGTAGTTCACAAGTGTTCCCTTTTCTCCACGTCCTCCCCAATGCTTCTTATTCCTCTTCCCTTCTGTAATATTTATTTATTTATTTTTGAGCATGGGGAGGGGTGGAGAGAGAGGAGGAAGAGAGAATCCCTAGTAGTCTCCACACTGTCAGCACGAAGACTGATGCAGGGCTTGATCTCACAAACCACGATATCATGACCTGAGCTGAAACCAAGAGCTGGCCACTTAACTGACTGAGCCACCGAAGCACGCCTTTGTCTTTTTGGTGATAGCTATTGTGACAGATGTGAGGCGATATCTTATTGTGGTTTTGATTTGCATTTCCCTGATGATTAGTGATGTTGAGTTTGTTTTCATGTGCTTGTTGGCCACCTACATATCATCTTTGGAAGCAAATCTCTTTGGGTCCTCTGCCCATTTTTAATCAGATTTTTTTTATATTGAGTTCTGTGAATTATTTATGAATTTTGGATGCTAGCCCCGTATCAAATATATTATTTGCAAATGTCTTCTCATGTTCAGTACATTGCCTTTTTGTTTAGTTGATAATTTCTATTCCTATGAAAAAAACATTTTATTTTGACATAATCCCAGTAGGTTTTTTTGCTTTTTTGTCCTCCCCTGAGAAGATACATCCAAAAGAATCACGAAGACTGATGTCCTAGAACTTATTGCCAAGGGTTTCTCCTATGAATTTTATGGTTTCAGGTCTTATATTTGAGTCTTTAATCCATTTTGAGTTCCTTTTTGTATATGGTGTTAGTGGTCTACTTTCATTTATTTTCATGTAGCTGCCCAGTTTTCCAGCACTATTTATTGAAGAGACTGTCTTTTCCCCTTCGGATATTCTCCTCTCCTTTGTCAGAGATTAAATGACTATATAAACATGAGTTTATTTCTATTGTGGGCTCTTATTTTGCTCTTTTGATCTTTGTGTCTGCTTCTGTACCAGTACCGTACTGTTTTGGTTATTATTGTTTTGTAGTATAGTTTGAAATCTGGGATTGTGAAATCTCTAGCTTTGTTTTTCCTCAAGATTGCTTTGGCTATTCAGGGACTTTTGTGATTCCATATAAATTTTAGGAATATTTGTTCTAATCCTGTGAAAAATGCCATTGGTATTAAGATACTGATTACACTGAATTGGTAGATTGTTTTAGGTAGTATGGACAGTTTAACAGTATTCTTCTAATCTATGAGCATAGTATATCTTTCCATTTATTTGTGTCATCTTCAATTTCTTTTATCAGTGTCTTACAGTTTTCAGAGTACAGGTCTTTTACCTACTTGGTTAAATTTATTCCCAGGTATTTTATTACTTTTCTTTGTTAATTTTTTAAAATATTTATTTTTTTTTTTTGAGAGAGAGAGAGAGAGAGAGAGAGACACGAAGTGTGAGCAGGGGAGAGGCAGAGACAGATGGAGACACAGAATCTGAAGCAGGCTGTAGGTTCTGAGCTGCCAGCCCAGAGCCTGACGCAGGGCTCAAACTCACAAACTGCAAGATCATGACCTGAGTCGAAGTCAGAAGCCTAATCGACTGAGTCACCCAGGTGCCTTGGTATTTTTTTCTTTTGATGCAATTGTAAATGAGTGTGTTTTCTTAATTTCTTTTTCTGATAGTTCTTTACTAGTGTATTAAAACACAAGAGGTTGATTTTATGTTGTGCAACTTTACTGAATTCATTTATTCTAATAGTTTTTGGCAGATACTGTTAACTTGAAAATAAAAAATAGCCATGAGAGGCAAGCAAATGTTTATTTGGGATCAATGAATTGCACTTTGGGGAGTATAGATTCAAGTAAAAACCCAAATAATGTCCTAGTTCTATAATGGAAGTAAGGGATTTTTTAAGTGGAAAAGAAAGAAGGGTAATTACAGGAGTTGAAGAAAAGGAAGGAAAAAAAAAGATTTTCTGTGGGTGTTAACTAGCTAAACTATTCTGAGTTACACATTGACTGACTACTGATGCTCTTTTCAGAAAATCCACAACCATCAGCCTTCTAATCAGGACATCTGTTCTCCTGCCAACCTCTCAAGCATTTACTTAAAACAATTGCCATGTTGCCCAGTTGAAAGGTTTGGGCACTATTCAAAGATGGGCACTATTCAAAGGCACCTTCTCTGCAGTGCCTACTCTGGCTCTATTTGAAAATGGCTTCAGTGGTGTCCCTTTTACCCCTTTTGATCACAATCTCTAAAAATATCACTGATCAGCCATTAGAAGGCACCATTGATCAGTCATTGGAAAGCATTGCTGTTAGGCTATTAGAAAGTCATGCTGGTCAGCAATCAAACATTATCGATTCATGGTTGCTAAGAAGGCCCATTCCTGGTGTGTCATGCCCCAAGGAGGAAGGAAAGTGATTTCTTTTGGAGCCATTGGCCACATATGAGCAACTACAGTGCAGAGCAGAGGAAGGCTTCATGTCAAGTTCCATTAAGGCTAAGTGTCTTCTGCAATTTCTGGAGCTTCTTTATGTGATGTCTCATAAGGCTTAGAGATCATTTCAAAATGCTGAGTGACCATTATTTGGGTGATTTCTTTATAACACTGAGCTATACAAGGGAGACCAAATTGTACAGTGAAAAAATTTGAATAATAAAATGCTGAGTCCAAATTGGAAGATTAACTTGAACCAGGAAGCAATCCCTGAGGGCAGCCAACAAAAAAAGATCAAAGAACCACGGAGTGTCAGTGGGAACTGTATTTAAACTGTTCAACTAGGAGGTAATCAAAAACAATTTCATTAGCTAATACTACTCGTGCAAGGAAATCCAGAAATCTTTCTTGGGAAGCTATTGCTTGAGCAACAGCGTTAGCATAATCCCCCAGGCTTTTAGATAGATTTCTGATCATGTATTTATTTATGGCACTGCCTACCCACGCAAAAAGTAATTAATCTTCCAAACCTGGCACCTTCACTGGGATAGACACCACTAGACATTGAGCAGTCTTTTGCAACCACTGTCACGCTTTAGTCTGTCAAGTAATTCAAAAGTGATGCCTAATGCTGATTATCTGGTTGATTATACAGTGAAATAGTCATAACTAATAATACAACCACACAGTAACTTTCATTTTCATAGAGATTCAAACGTTGTGTTCCCCATAGTTCTTTTTGCCAAATACAAGTGAAAATATACCCTAATGAGGCACAAATTATGTTGTCGTTAGCATGAAAAAGAAGAGTGTGAAAAATTGAGAAGGTTCTCTGTGGATAGAGTATGATGAACCTGGCAGAAATCAGGTAGCCTTTACATTTTCCTGATTACAAGTATCATCCTTCAAGTCCTTGGTTCGAGTTGTTGGGCAAGGTGTCCTAAGAAGAGTCCAACTAAGCCTCATTCTATATGAAGTTCAACAGTACAATTAACACAGGAAGTTAGAGTGGGAATGGCACAAAGATTGGTAATTAAATGTACTAGAGGATCTCCGGATTCATGTACAGAGTAGGGCCTCTGATGACCAATCCAACAGTTGAAGTTTACTCCATATGCAAGGGTATGCGATATGCAGACAATGGAATCATCATTCTAGGCAAAGATAGGTGAAAGGAGAACAATGATTTTTTAACTATTTTTTTAAATGTTTGTTCATTTTTGAATTTTTTTTTTTCAACATTTATTTATTTTTGGGACAGAGAGAGACAGAGCATGAATGGGGGAAGGGCAGAGAGAGAGGGAGACACAGAATCGGAAACAGGCTCCAGGCTCCGAGCCATCAGCCCAGAGCCCGACGCGGGGCTCGAACTCACGGACCGCGAGATCGTGACCTGGTTGAAGTCAGACGCTTAACCGACTGCGCCACCCAGGCGCCCCTGTTTGTTCATTTTTGAGAGAGAGAGAGAGCATGGGCAGGAGAGGGGCAGAGAGAGAGGGAAACACAGAATCTGAAGCAAGTTCCAGGCTCTGAGCTGTCAGCACAGAGTCCAACATGGGGCTTGAACCCAAACCCACGAACTGTGAGATCATGACCTGAGCCCAAGTCGAATGCTTAACCAACTGAGCCACCCAGGTACCCCAGGAACAATAATTATTATAGCAAATGTTTGACTTCATTTTATTGTTCAAGAGAGGATCGATATTCTGGGGCAAGCCAGAGAAGTGTGGAGTTACCAATTTAAGAAGTTGAATATTGTAAAGTAGATCTAATGTGAGAAAAACTAATGGCAGAACCAGAACAACACACATGACTATTCAGGCCTGGTGCAAAATCTGGTGGGCTAGCTGTCCATATCAGATGTTGTCTGTTTCATTTTCCTAGTTAATTTGATTTAGAGATGTGCATTGTTTGTACAGGGCCACATGTCATGTGGAGTCTTCTTTAGCTGTGAGATAAGTACTCAAGGCTCAACTCCTTGATGTTTGGCTACCATCTGGATAGTCAGGAAGACCTGGTATATTCTCTCCAAGGAGATTTAAGGGTAGTCTTTGTTCTTACTGATTGCAAATGAGAAGGGTGGAAGAAAATTGGAAACATTATTTTGTAGAGTCATAGCCTGACATTTGAGGAAACTAGAAAAATTTAAGATCCAGTCCACTTTACAGGAGCATAACAAACATCAAAGGCAGTCTAAAGGACTACAATCTAATAGGAAAAATATAAACATAATTTTTCTATAATTACTCGCCATTTTAAATCATAAAAATAATTTAAGCTTGGCCTATTTATAAAAATGCAGCAAGACTAGTGTCAGACTATATAATCTTTTTTTTTTTTTTTTAAGATTACTTTATTGACTTCTGGGGAAGACGGTAGGGGAGGAGAATCCTAAGCTCGCCTCATTCCATGGATATAACTAGATAACACTACATTAGTGTAAATAACCTAGAAAATAACCCAAAGCCTAGCAGAACAGATACTTCACCACCAAATGCAGAGGAGAGGCCACATTGAAAAGGGTAGGAAGAATGGAGACATGGTTGGAGCCCATGGGACTGTCTGCAGGAGAGGTACTCTGCAGGCTCAGAGAAGGGAAAAAAAACAAACCCTCATACCAGGCACTCCAGGGTCAGGGAATCTGCATGGAGAAGGCTTTGAAAACCAGAGGGGCTAAATTTCACAAGTTTTTAGTTATTAGCACTTAACACCTAGGGAGATAAGAAACTGAGTCCCTATCCTTAAAGAGAAAGCATAATAAACGGCCCCACAGAGATACAACATAAAAGCATTTTGAAAATGGCCTTGGTATAGGGGAGGGAGGTTTGTCTACTAATCTCAGAGCATGTGCTTGAGGGGCAGGGATCATTGGACTTCTCCAGGAACAAAGGAGTCTGCAGGTGCCATCCCCCAACCTAGACACACACATACCTGTGGGAACCAGTGCAGCACGTACTCACTACCTAACTTGCAAACAAGCAACTACCTCCGCCCAGCACCCTTCTCAAGATAGATCTCCTCAAACCCAGTGTACTTCAGTCCCCAGCAGCAGCAGGACCCTTCCCCACAGTGGATGGACACAGACCCTGCTGGCACTATGTGCCCTGCCTCGTGTTCTGTGGATTTTCCCTTTCCAATATATGCTTGGCCAGAGCCTGTAAAAAGTGATATCACAAGCATGGTGGTGTGCAAAACAACCCCAACAGAGGCCAATACCCCTCCAAAGCAACTCCTGCCCCAAGCAAAGGGAAAGATGACCACACAGACCAGTCACGCTGTGGCCCCTGAAAGTGGGCGAGGGGGAGAGAGCTGGTCTGACTGCAGGCCCTACCAACCAACAAAAGCTTCTCAAGGGACAACACAGGGAAAGCACTCTGAAGTTCAGTGCTACTGCATCTCTGGGAAATGCCTGTTCTGACTCAACTCAAGCCCAAGGTGGCCCCAGAATGGCCACCAACAACACAGGGCCCAACCCTGCCCACGATAGGCACAGAGAGCCATTATAGAACACTGGTATGAAGGAAAAAGTATCTCAGCCACAAAAGCAGCGTGTACACAACAGACAGAGGAGATGCCCCTGAAGTGCCACATTCTGGTGAGCAGGGGACATTGAACTGCAGGGCCTTAAGGACCTCTTCTTCATAAGGCCACTATTGTCAAGAGCAGGAAATGCAGCTGACTTTCCTAACATATGGAAACAGACCTAGAGAGTTGGCCAAAATCAGGAGACAGAGAAATGTCTCGGATGAAAGAAAAAGACGAAATCACAACAAGTAACCTAAACAAAAAGGACATAAGTAATATGCCTGATAGAGAAATTAAAGTAGTAGTCATAGAGATACTCCCTGAACTTGACAAAAGATTGGATGACCTTACTTATATCCTCAGCAAAGAGATAGAAAACATAAGACAGACCCAGACAGAGAAGAAGAACTCAATAACTAAACTTTAAAATACGCTAGAGGGGATAAATAGATGAGAATAAACAGAGGAATGAATCAGTGATCTGGAGGATAGAGTAATGGAATGCAATTAAGCTGAACAGGAGGTGGGGGGGGGGGAATGAAAATAGACTTAAGGACCTAAGAAACACCATCACACATAGTAACTTGCACATTATAGGCTTCTCAGAGAAGAGAGAGAAAACAAGGCAGAAAACGTATTTGAAGAAATAGTAGGTGATAACTTCCCAAATCTGGGAAAGGAAACAGAAATCCTCATCCAGGAGGCAGAGTTATATAGTAATTAAAATCGCAAAAAGTAGCGATAAGGAGATAATTTTAAAAGCAGCAAAAAATAAATATTAAAAAAAAATAACAGATACAAGGGAAACCCCATAAGGCTATTTTGATTTTTCAGCAGAAACTTTGCTGGCCAGAAGGGAGTGGCATGATGTGTTCAACGTGCAGGAAACAAACAAAAAACCCTGGAACCAAGACTACACCATCCAGCAAGTATATCCTGCAGAATAGAAAGGGAGATAAAGATTTTTCCAGACAAACAAAAAGTTAAAAGGAATTCATCCCCACTAGACCAGCTGTACAAGAAACACTAAAGGGACTCTTTCATTGGAAACAAAAGACTGTAAGTAGGGGAAAGGAGAGCACGAAACACAAAAGCAGTAAAAATAAGTATATCACAAAATAAAATGATGGGAAGTATGACACCATATACCTAAAATGTGGGGGGAGGGGCAGGAAAAAAGACTTTATTCAAACTTAAGTGACCATCAACTTATTATAGACTGCATTAGGCTGAAGACATTCTGTACAAACCTCCTGGTAATCACAAACCAAAAACCAGTAATAGGTAGGAAACAAAACAAAACAAACAAAAAAACAAACAAGGAATCCAAATGTATTACCAAAGAAAGCCAGAAAACCAAGACAGAAGACAGCAAGAAAAGAAAGTAGCAGAGAAGAACTTCAGAAATAACCAGAAAAGAAGTAACAAGGGACACCTGGGTGGCTCAGTCAGCTGAGCATCCGACTCAATTTTGGCTTATTGTGATCTCACTATAGTGATCACACTCCATGCTGCATGTGGAGTCTGCTTTGGATATTCTCTTCCTCTTCCTGTGTCCCTCCCCTACTTACATTACTTACATGCTTTCTCTTTTTCTCCCTCCCTCCTCCTCTCTCTCTTTCTCAAAAAAAAAAAAAAAAGTAACAAAATGGCAAAAAGGACAGACCTAGCAATAATTTGAATGTAAATAGACTAAACACTCCAATCAAAAGACGTATGTTGATAGAATGGCTAAAAAAACAAACCTATCTATATGCTGCCTAAAAGGGATTCTGTTCAGAGCTAAAGACACATGGAGATTGAAAGTGAAAGGATGGAAGAGCATTTATCATGCAATTGGAAGTGAAAAGAAAGCCAGAATAGTAATACTTATATTGGAAAAATAAACTTTAATAGACAAGATACAAAGAAAGACACTATATAATCATCAAGAGAACAATCTATCACAAAGATAAAATCAAATATTTTTGCAACTGACATGGGAGCACCCAAATACATAAAACAGCTAATAACATAAAGGAAGTAACCAATACTAATACAATAATAGTAGGGGACTTTAACTCCCCACTTACGTCAAATGCTAGATCATCCAAACAGAAAATGAATAAGGAATGAGTGGCTTTGAATGACACATTGGACCAGATGGATTTAACAGATGTATTTAAAACATTTCATCCTAAAACAACAGAATACACATTCTTCTCCAGAATAGATCACATATTAGGCCCCAAAACAAGTCCCAACAAATTCAAAAAGATTGAAGTTAGGCTATGCATCTTTACCAACCACAGCACTATGAAACTAGAAATCAGTTATAAGAAAAAATATTGAAAAAAACACAAATACATGG